>NW_011355975.1:259360-285111 GCF_000735185.1 Notothenia coriiceps
CACATAGGGGGGTCCGGGGGCATGCTCCCCAGGGAAGATTTGTTTTTAAATATTGAAGTTAAAAGTATCAATCTGGTGCACTTTGAGAGCAACATGAGGAGATCTATGGATACAGCTCTCAACATTCATATGAAACAGAACTGTAAGCAGATTTTTATTTTTGGATATTTTACAAATCACTCCCCTTTTAAACTCTATTCTTGTTATTTTTAACAACTTTTTTGTTACTGTCATATAGTATTTTATACCTGTTTTTAATTTAGTCTCATTAATAACGATAACGATAATAATGATCATATCAAGGTGTGCCTTAACCTCACTGAGCTGAGGTTATTTGAGCCTCTCAGGAGAGAGCTCTCTTCCACCTGGTTGTAGAAAAGCTCTTTAAATTTGTTAGCATAGCTAGCTAACCAGATGCTAATAAAAACAGATCGCCACTGTGCTTACAACTAAAGACACAGCCACGCAAACACTGCGGCATGTGTACGGCTCCTTATGGGTACTGTAATATTTGAAGGGCTGGAGCGGCGTTCCGGTGCTCTCAGCACTGTGTTCAAGGAACCTGTCCTTGGCCAGGAAAAACAGGTACTCGCTTGTTTAATTCTTTTTGCGGTCTAGATTTCTTCTTCTTGTTTGAAGTGAGAAGTTGTCCGTCACGAATTACACAACTCACCCAGATCAGCGTTAAAAAAGCGGGAGGTACCGAAAAATCCCCTACAGTATTAATGTATTGATTATAGGTCTGGGTCCGTATAGGTCGGCGTCTGGGTCTGGATCCAGACCGCGGTCCGCCTGTTGCCGACCCCTGGAGGTGATGTGTGTGTGTGTGGAGTGATGGGAGCCAGAAAAAACACATCAGCTTAAAAAAGAAAAGAGGAAGTGGAAGAAGAAGGCTGGTGTGTTGGAGACACGAAGAAAAGCGTCTGTTAGGGAAGTGGAATGAAGTTGAAAGCAAAACAAAAAAAAGACCTAGCCAATTCTTAGCGTAATTTCATGTGATTTCAAAGTTGGCAGACAAGAGAGGAAAAGGAATTTGAAGGAAACATTAGTGTTTGATGTGAAAAGAGGGGAGGGGTGACGGAGGGGGAGAAACAAAGAAAAAGATATCCTGGAAAATGAAAGAAAGGGAGAAATAGAAAAAGGAAGGAGTGTGCATGTGTGTGTCTATATGGAGAGGGGAGGGGTTGTCAAGGAGTCAGCCAGAAACCATTAGCAGTGTTGGCTGTTTGTTCCTTTAACACTCGGCCAACTTAATGGAAGCCAAGCATTTAAAGTCAAGTGGAAATGTGGCTCAACTACTGCTGGTCACTCCAAAACCCACCTTCACAAGCATGCTGTCCTTCTCTACTTAGTATACATGTGTTCAAGTCACAGTTTGCTTACAAAGCTTTTCAGGAATCCTCTTTGTTCAGTAGTGGTCAGCTGGTAAAGAAGGAAGGAAGAAATATATATCTGTTTCTTTCAAAAGCCTGCACTCCAATCAACTGGGCAAGCTGTGTACATTCCTGAATAATAGGCAACATTTCAAGATGTCTTCCTCTTCAGTCACTTCATGTGTTTAATTTCTGCATTACAACATGTTTTTCAAATTGGTTTTCACAACAGCTTATCACTTGATTAAAACCAGTGTCATGCAACTGTCAGTATAAAATGTTATGGCTTTTAAATATTGCTCTAGAGAAGCACTGTTTTCAATTGAATTGTAATAACAAAAATCCCTATAGTTGTTCTGTCTTGTGGTTTGGTAACAAAATAGGCCTTTGCGCTTCAACATGTGACAGTAGAAAAAAGCACAGGTGTTAATATTCAACGTAATGATGGCTGCATTCCAATTCGCTTCGGTCTCAGGGTCTTGGTATCATTCATGCTGATTTATGTCCCACTGTCCTGGATTACTGAGACACTTGTATAGAGTGGAGCCATCATTAGTGTTATTAGTAACACCTGTGTTTTTCCTACCAAAGAAACTGAAGCAGCTGAAGGGAATTCAGCCATCGTTAACTCAAATATTCAGACCTGTGTGACATAACTACAGTAACCAAGTGTCCTTCATGGAAAATATTGATTGACAGGTCTCTTTATGCCTAACCAGAATAATGAGACAACAAGCATTTAACTCAATCTTGCCTTTGCTAATAATTTGTGAGTACTTATTATGGCCAGAAGAAACAGTGATTGGGCTCTTAAGTTACTACTATAACAAAAAGCTGTAAAGATCCGTCCAAACATCATCTTGCTGACGATCGACTTCAGGGAGTTAGATGGGTAATTTACGACATTGATTGAGCCTGGGTGGGGGGGTTCCTCACTAGTGGAGAGAGCGAGGGCCACTTGGAAGCACTTAGGGGCCCCGGGTGCTGGGGTTGTCTCTGGGGTTAATGCAGCCAGCGCTGCTGCCTCTGACGGATGGCTGGGAAGCCCCAATAAATCAGCTCCTCTGCCAGGAAAGATGGAGCGAGAGGAGGGGTGGAGGTACAAAGGGGACCACTCCAGCCTCGTCACCACCCTCCCCTTTTTTTTTTAAAAGGTTCGCTGTTCAAAGTACACATCTGAACCAGGCTGATACACACAACACACACTTTCTGCCTTTCTTCTGCACAACTCCGGACCATGCCAGCCCACGGGACACTGGGCATTTTTTACCTCACACTTAAAAAAGACATTAGGGGAGAGAGGGACAGAGAGGGGAGGAAGTGGGGGGTAAAGGAGAGGAGAGAAAAGGATTCACAGAAAGGAGGACCACTCTATAGAAAGTCTGATTAATTAAGGGTTCCTCTCTGGCTATAGAATAGATGAAGTTTCAGGATCGATTAATTAGCAAGCTAGCCTATGCATGTCAATGGCTCTAATAGCCTGCTCTCATTTGTAACTTTTATTACCCCACTGCTGTGGAGCGGCTCTCAGCCAATCAGACTCCACGTGGATGCGATGTTACGTTGCCATTAACTGGAATGGGGGAGGGGGACTCCCCTCCCATTTTCACACAGCAGCTGAAGCAACACTATCAATTATATAAATGTAAAGTGTGTGTACGCTAGATCACACATCAATGAAGATGACAAAACACAGAATGGGACACGCATTAGTACATTCTGTGTCCTATGTATAATATATATTGTGCTATGTGCGATATGATTCAATGGATTTGTAAGCCATTAGTGAAATTACAAAACAAGCTGTCAGTCTTTTCTGTTGCATTAGTTGTATGAGCTCCAAACTCTGCATCATTCTCACGCAGGCAGGGGAAGTGATGTTGGAATTGAATTTAGTGTTGAATGCAGGCAATCGGTGTAAAACGTCAAAAAAAATAGTGTTTTTGAGAGATCCAGGCCTGACGCTCTGTGTCTGCGGCGCTCTATATTTGCCTATTGATAAGATAAAAGGGCAGAGAGATGAAAGTGGAGCGAAACTGCGGGAGCGATGACGAGAGGGGAAAGAAAGGGATGCTTTACGCCTCTGCCGAGTTAGTGGGGGATTAGTCGCCGCTCTAATTGGCTCAGCGAGAATTCATCTCGGTTTTCTTTTTAGATTAGAGATAGATTTCTACACAGGTCAAGTCTGCTGCAGCTTCTGCATTTCTGGGCTTCATTTGCGGAGCGGAGAAAGTGAAGAGACGTGACACACCATCAACTTTTGAAAACAGATCTGAGGAGGCTCAGATTGGCACGATCAAGGTGCTACCACATCCATCCATTTGGTGTTAGATTGGGACGAGGAGAGAAGATGAAGACGGGGCCCAGTTTTATAGACTTTGGAGTCTAACTTCAAAGTACTTAAAAGTCACACCGAAAGAACTTGAATTAAGGTTGAGATGAATTGTATAAGTTACCAACACTTTGCCGTCACCGTTTGAGATGAGTACTAAGGATAATAAATACCGTACATAAAAAGTCTCTTAGAAAAATGTACTTATTAAAATAATACCTTAAACATACTGTAGCCTTGAGCTCTTTTAAATTCCATTACACAATCTCAAGAGAATAAACTAGTAGGTACTAGTATTAACCAAATATAATGAACACTTCTGGAAGGTTAAGTTGAAAGAAAGGAGAGAGACAGACGGAGAGAAAGTGTTGCATTTTTAAGTGTGTTACAAAATCTTATATTGATCCCATTAGGGTTTTTAGATATTTTGAATATAATGTGTTATCGTACAGTTATGTATCCACATGACAAAGAATACATTTTATTTCATCATATACCCAGTTGCCAATTTATTAGATGCATCAGGCTCATAGATCAGGCTGCGAGAGAGGTGTTGAATCACCTTTATGGTCATTATTTAAGGTGCAGTTGGTGTTGCTGTTTAACTATGTTGCGTTATTCTAACTCGTTAACCTAAAACTTGAGTTCCCATTCGAAAAAAGTGCATAGTTAATTACGTATAGGGGAAATATATTTTGTCCAAACATCGGGCTGTCACCCAGAAGTTCAATGATAATTTCCTTTGTGAAATGTATCAGTGTTGACTTTTTAATTTCCGTCCAGAATGAGTTAGTTAACATACTTATTTGAGGCCATGATCTCTTATTTTTAAACCTTACCAGGTTTTGTGTTGGGTTTTTTCTTTTTTTATATACAATGTTATCCATTTGTTTGAAACTGCAATTTTACAGTGAGGAGTTATATAGGTAACTATAGCCTAGCAATGACACAAGCTAGTTGGACACAATAACAGAAACACCTTGCATTATACTGCTTTATAGTTCTCTTTCAATATCTTTTATTTTATTTTCAGGTGAGACAATACAAAAAACATTAGGAACAACACAACAAAACATAATAAAACCCACAAAACAATAACAACAAACAATGACAAAAACAGACAAACAGTAGCAACCTAGTACTCTAGTACTTTACAGTTCTAAGTCAAACCAACACCTCATAAAAGTTTGAACAAAAACCTATACTCCCAAGATGTCATGTTAACATAAGCCTACCTGCCTGTAACCCTTTAACCCATCATCCTCACATTCCCAACTCCTGCTTCATCTCTCACACACCGCCCCACTCTGACCCGAAGCAACTCCACAATCCATTGAGTCACTCTCATTTAGCACAGCGGCACCTCAGAGCATCAGCATCCCAGGAAGACAGCCTCACAGCAGGGGATGTCAAATACCAGTATAATCTCCCGCGCTGATGTCGACCGCTAATGGTGAACAAGCGTGTTTCAACTAGAAGCCCTCCCTCCCTCCCTCCCTTCCTTCTCCCTGTTCAGATGTAATTGACATGAATCCTACACAAGTTCGAGCCTGTCATCGCAGCGAGCGCTGAAAAAACGCTGGAATGATTG
The DNA here is from genome assembly GCF_000735185.1 of Notothenia coriiceps. Classification (NCBI taxonomy): domain Eukaryota; kingdom Metazoa; phylum Chordata; class Actinopteri; order Perciformes; family Nototheniidae; genus Notothenia; species Notothenia coriiceps. The sequence continues at coordinate 264,657 of NW_011355975.1, forward strand.
ATCAAAAACACATTTCAGGGCTATTTTGCGCTGAATTTTGATGTTTACATGTGTCGCAAGCCTTCCTTTCTTCTTTCTTCCCTTTGAATTTTAATGATGATTATTTTGTATCTGTCAAAACAGAATTAAGTTCAAGTTACCTCTAGTATCAGGTAGACAAAATGTCCAATATAAACAATCAATAAATATTTCAGGTGATTATTGATCTATTTACCGTTTTCTTTGTGGCAAAGCCTTCAATAACTCAACATCTGCACCCTCTCTCCCTCTCTCATTCAGATCCATTTTTTATCCATCTCCCCAATGAATCACATTAGCTGTTGTTTTCTCTCGCTCTTTCTCAATTTCCCCTCTCTCTTCAGTCTTTCTTGGCCCCAGATTGGGGTCAGGAGTTTAGTAGGGGAAAAACATTTGGAGTCGATGGCATGGGGCCCAGAGCCTCTCGCAGAAAAGAAAAAAAAAGATAGAAAAAAGAAATCGCTGTTCACACACACATTACGGAGAGCATTAACCTGCCCTGCTCTGCCTCTCCAAATGTCTCCATTACGGCTCTGCTTGGAACAACACAGGCAGCGCTAGTCGCAGCCAGCCATCAATTGATGTGAGCAGAAAACTGAGAATTACAGGGAGGGGAAAATAAAGAAAGACAGACAGGGGGCAGAGAGCAACGTTTGGCAGTCTTCAGAAAGGAATCCGAAATGAAAATATAGAAAAAAAAACAGCCTGTGTGTCTAACAGTCGATAGCTTACACTATCTGCTCGCTTTCACTTGCCGTCAACACAATGTTGATGTTATCACAGGGTCGATAAGTCACAATCTTTGAATAGACAGGCTTGTGTTTTCATTTGGGAATAAAAACTGCGGTTTATGAAGTGCTCTATGCTTCATACATTGAAAGTACCAGATAATACATCTGGAATTTGTTTTTCTTTGTTGAGTGTGATAGTTTTTCTGGGGTTACATTCTACCTAAATCCTGGTTTCTATCACACCACGATTGAAAAATATATCCCTCACCCTTTTTGTCTCAGTCCTCCAAGGGCAGCTCATTCCTTAAGGTATCAAGGGCTTCCCAATGTATGAGGAGGGGGGGGGGGGGGGGGGAGGAGATATCTAACCTTGCAAGATGCGAGGATGATGACGGGTATCGTTATGCGTAAACCCTCTTCTCTTGCCTAATGTTTAATCATGAGTCCGTTGATGCTGATCTGTCCCACAAACATAAGGACTGACCTTCACCTTGTATCGCAAACCAGGCTGTGATTGGCTGATCTTATCACCGCACAGAGCTCAAGAAGCTAGTTTGTTTTGTTTTGGTCCTGAGTGTGATGTGTTGTCAGCTGATTAGAGTTTATATTTACGCTATATTGCCAGTGTCAGACTTAAACAACAGCACATCTGTTTTTACATTTGACCAAATCAGACACTATCTTGTTGCCGTGATAGCATTGTGTTGCGTGTTTCAAAGAACTTACAAAGCTCATTGTAGTATTACATCTAATTTTCTAGGATTTGGTGACTAACTAAATGTTGTCTAATGCAGTACACAGATGTGTTGGAATGGAAAAGTCAAGTAAAATAAAAAGTGTGCAAGACACACATTTCTGGTCATGGATTTTCTTAAAAATCACAACGCTGAACAAAAGCATATTTTTTCTTAAGTTAGCTGCAACAGCCAACCAAACAGGTCGATAATCGAGCATCAAGACGAATCCCACATTTAAAAATTCTAGAATTTAGCCAACTTGTTTACAATATACATCCATAAAATATAGATCCATATAATACAAATGAAATGTTTGTTTGTGTGAAACAAAAGAAAATAGTTACACAAATTATTTGTTTTTAATAATGTTTTTCTAAAATGATACACATCTTTTATACAAAGCGTTTACTATAAGAAAGATGAATCAAGTTTATTTTAAAGATGCATTCAACACAACCATTTATTTCAAGTAGATACATTCTTTAACTTCCACCCAAAACATTTAAGGGATCCTTTATTTCCCCCATAATTTCTGCAATTCTGCCATATATTATTTGATTCTATTATTTTTCTGAGTCCCCCTCATTTTACAACATTAAACTGTTTCTTAGAGACAGAGATTTTAAGGAGTGATAGACAAAAAGACAGCAGGAGGAGAGGCAAGATGCAGGTCAACTGAAAAATGGGACAGTTGGATCATTTAAAAGCTTCAGCCTCTTATAGCAAACATGCTTTAGAGAAATATAAGAGGCGAGAGTTATTTTGATAACGCTATACTTTTGTATCCTTTGACTGACAGGTCTGACAGCTTTTCCTCCCTAACTGTTTTTACCTGCTACACTTCCTTACTAAAATATCCTTTGATTATATGCCTTTATGTTAACTTTGAGATTCACTGAAGTGCTCTAAAGTCTAAATATAAAAGAAATCCAGTTTCCTTTTGCTATCTGTTTGCAAATGCAATTATTTGAATTTCACTGTTATATTTACGTAGATCCTGTTAGTCAAGTTCTGATAAACTCATATAATACTTTCTTTAAAGGCAGTTGTCTGTTAGTATACAGAAACTTCTTACAGTTTATTCATCTTCATATTCTTCATATTCCTGGCCTCTTCCTGCCCCTCAAGCAGGTTTTATTCTATTTATTTGGGACGATTGTTAGGAAGAGTTATTTTCCATTTGCAAAAGATACTGAAGAAAAATATCTGCCATTTGGACAGACACACTTAACGTGCAACAACAAGTTTTTGATCGATATATATGGCTGGTATATGGTCCAAGCAATGCAAAATATGTTAACTTGCTGCCAAGTTACTTATTGAAAGTTGAATAGGATTATATATAAAAATGTCAGTTTGAATCGATGACGTTGGGCTTTCAGTGTAATGCATGCTACTGTTAGCAAAACAGGTATAGGGTATTACAGCATCCATCAGTTCCTGTGTAGGAAATTATTATAACACATTGCTAACGGTATTCTTTCATTATCTTCTATCAGTTTGCACTACTGACACATGCTGGATTATTTGTTATTATTGTTAATAACTACCTGCTTGGGCATTTCCATCAGGGCCAGGGTGTGGCTTTTAATAAGCACTATTTTCCCAAAATGTATTGCCCACAAAACCTTTAGGAGTGAATTGAAAATATAACACATGGTGGTTGTGGAATGACCCTAGGAAAATCTTAGAAAACAGACAAACAAAATAAATACATCTTCGGACGCGTTCAAATTACATATCAAAGTAAATGTTTGATTGACATCTGACAGCAGTGGCCTGGTACTGTAGACTTTCAAGTTGAAAACATATAGTAGATCTTGATGCATATGGCTTTGTGACTGCTGAAATAACGGACTATGGAAATTAACGCAGTATGGTATTGGAAGAAATAAAAGGCAATTTAACTGTAAAGCTTCTTTCTGGTTAAAACATTAAGAAACAAAATGAAACCTTTTAGAATCTGACTTTTAAATACATTTAAAAACAGCGACTTTTCTATGTTCCTTCCTTTTGCTATGTGTGTTGCATTGTGGGAAAATGGTTTCCATTAAGTCATACTGGGAAAAAAAAGTGAGTTTTGTTTTGTCACTTTTCTGCTTAAGCCTCCTTAAAATCAATGTGTAGATTGCAAAGTACCGCAGCTGATTTACCCCGGCTCGTTAGTGCTATTTGATTAATTACATTCACCTGGTGTTCCTGGTGCCAATCTGAACTGCATTAAACGTCTCTCTGCCTCCTCCATACCTCCTCAAATGATGTGAGTATAAAAGAACTTGAAGTTCTTTGGCGTCTTCTTCCTGTCTCCATTCGTCTTCATCATTATTTCACATTACCCTCCTCTAAGACTCTTCTTGCTTCCTTCCTCTGCTTCTCTTTTACACTTGTCTGTGTCGCTCCATCCTCCCCACATATCTCTCTGTCTGCCTCGCGTCTTTATCAGTCTCTCTCTGACTTTATCGTGTGAAACATCGCTTTATCCATCCCTTTAAGTATCTCAGTCTGTAACGCCGCTCCTCTATCTCCCCTCTGCCTTTTATCTCTCCATCTCTGTCTCTCTAAACATTTCTCTTTGCCACCGTCTCTTGGTCTCCTCGCATGTCTGTATCATGTTTTATGTTGTTGCTTTTTACTCTTTGTCAGCTCATCTGACTTTTTATTGCTTATATCCCTTTCTCTTGCTTTTCTTTTCATTTCTAGCTGGCTTTTCTTTGGTGTGTAATGGCCATCTAGCAGGACAGCATGCTGATGTCCTGCCTGTCAGTATGTGTATGTGTGTGTTCAGGGGTCAGGGTTGCGGCTCTGCTTAGCTCACTGGTTGGCTGAACCCATCTGTCAATCAAAATTGCTGACCTGTGATCCCGGTAGCAGCCAGTCGCATCGCCTCTTTGACAGAATTAACAAAATCTTGTGTATTGCTCATTGGCCCAATTGAATAACACGTTTTTAAACTGCTGATTTAAAGCGCACACACACACACACACACACACACACACACACACACACACACACACACACACACACACACACACACACACACACACACACACACACACATGCGCACACACACATAACTGCGATGGATGAGGGTTAGCATCGCTATGTATTGCCCTCCGATTGCAGAGCAGGAAGACAGTGTCTGCCTTTGTATATGATTCTTGTTTTGATAGATTTTTGATTGAGTTCTTCTCTGTGTTTGTGTCTTTGTATCTTAATATGCCGCCAAGGCTTTTGTTTTCATCACACTGTTTTCTACAGTTTATGGTGAATTATTTGCTTCGCAGGACGTCTATTCTGCGTCATCTCTCCCTACAGCACCTCACATCTGTTGTCATTTCATTACAGACATTTATTTGACACTGTGTGCCTGCCAAGACACTCTGGATAAATCACACTGTTATTTTCTCTGCTTTCAACCACCTGAGTGGAAGGAAAAAAGGCAGAAAATTGTCTTTTTTTCTGCATCCAGCAGTTGTGTTTATTGGTGTAAGCAGCGGCACAGCAAGTCTGTTTATCACTAAGCATATTTTCAGTCAAAGGGAATCAGGTTTCAGTGAGCTGGTGTGTACTCAGTGGGTACAGTACATTCATACAGTCGCCCCCAGCGATCAAACAGAAGCTGCGTTTGAATGGCTTTCTTCCCTCTCAAAGCCACTGTGACAGGTTGCTACATGTTAGACCTCCAGTCTGCCTGCTGCCTCTGCTCCTATTGACTGACTGACTGGCGGTATTTGGTTTGTCTCCATGACTGTCTCCACTGCTTGCTTACCTGATTGCCTGTCTACCTGCACGCATGACTGCCAGTATCTGCTCTTAAATACACTATCGTAGTGTATATATATGTAACTATAAGTAGTTATAGGTAGACAAAGAGCTTGTCATAGCAGCAATATGAGAAGAAAACCTTTCCAGTTGCTGCAACCAACATTTATTTACATCTTCATTTAACTGCATATTGTTTTCCTGATTATGTCTAAAAAAGATCAGAATATAGTAAAACAGTGAACCAAGTCCAAGGTAATGTCTTTATTGTCTGTTTTTTCAGTCTTAAACCCAAACATATTAAGTTTTATCACAAAATAAAACTGCCTTTCTGCCGTAGTTGCATGAAAGTTACTTTGATTATCAATAATATATTGGAACAAGGTCTATAGAATGCAGCGTTGCTAATGTTATAAAAGACAGCTTGCTTGTTGTGCTCTGACATGGCAAAGACACTTAAAACAAGTAAATTGTGATCCATTAAAAAGGATATGGATTCAGTGGTCACAAATGATAGCACAACTTCTTGAATTTTAAAATCTTGAGAAAATAAAGAATCACATAGCATTACACAAAAATCTCCCCATGCTTATTTTTACCCATCCGGGCAGTCACGGCGGATATAAAGCAAAGAGAGGCAGCAGACGTAACATTGACGTAGCTTTCTTGTTCCCGCCGCTTGCTATCTGTGTCCCAGGTCTATTTTTACATATAAAATCTCTGCAACTCAAACTGGCAATTTTAAAGACAACAGAAACTGGTGTAGTTTATTATTAATTCATTAGCTTTCCGTGCTCTCTAACAAGGTTATTTATAGCTCCAAGAGGATTTCTTTGGAGGCAAGAAAACCTAAAGAGCTGTTCTCCATTAGCCCTTTTCTGTCTTTATCGCGGCCTACCTCTATCTATTCCTCCGTCTATCTGTCACTGTCTGCCCCTATCTATCTGTCTGTCCTGTCATTGTGTTTGTCTGAGAAAGGAACCCACCCACGGTTGTCTGGTTTCGATCTCCATGGCGACCTAATCCTCGCCAATCCCAGAACAGTAGTGTTCCAGTTGAGACCCACTGTGTGTTACAGTAGCCTGTCATCACTGATCACAGGATAGAGTCGCTTCTGTTTTGTCAGAGTGGCTTTGATCCACAACTAATGGTGTGTGTGTTATGCCCCTAATATGGGGAAAATATAAGACAAAGGAAACAGAGACGATGTTAGCTTGCTTCAAGTCTTATGTATTATGTGTGTGTGTGGTGTGTGTGTGTGTGTGTGTGTGTGTGTGTGTGTGTGTGTGTGTGTGTGTGCGCGCGCGTGTGTGTGCGCGCGCGTGTGTGCGTGTGTGCGCGCGCGTGTGTGTTGCCCTGGCCTGCGTAATGAATCCAGTAGTGCTGTTGGCATGAGCGGGGCCATGCTATTAACCTCTCTGCCAGCTAGACTGATCTCACCCTGTCTGTCTGTCTCATCGGCCTAATGACACTCTCACACTCTGAGCACACCCCCCCCCCCAACACACACACACAGACCTGTCCTTTCTAATCAAATTTTCATTGAAGTGAAAAGTATTCTACATTGTCCAATCATCTCTATTCAGAGTGTCAAAAAGCTTCTGCCAGCATGGTGAGAAGATTTCTTTTTCAACACCCACTCAAAGGAAGTTACTCTTCAAAACTATTTCTAACGTTTTAATCTCCACTTGCCCTCTACAGCCAGAGGATCACATTTCACTGTATTTTACACCGGCCACCACTTCAACAGCGCTTTTATGACTGACCGCGATTTTCTCTCTTTACAGTCACAGTAAAACTACGATATGGATGTGTGCTCTTTACTTTTGATCTGACAAGACCGTAGTGTAGTAGTTCCGTAGTGTAGTACTTCTGTCACGTTGTAGTCCCCTAATATCTAATACAAAAAAAATTTAAGATATAAATCTCTCGAGACTTTTACTCTGCCAAGCCTGCCAAAAGAAGATTTAAAGAGACATCTCAAAGCTTGGGACTCGGAGCAAAATCTGGAGGTGGACGATGAGCTTCACACACGCCCAAATTACAGCCTGTGTGCTTGTTTAATGAGCTTGTGGTAGCACTTTTGGTCGTCAATAAATAAAAAAAGCAATATGACATGTTGGGAGAAAAGATATGACATGAAAAATGCTCTCAAATTGCTTCACCAGTAGTCGTAAATGTTTTTTAATAGTCTGTACTTAGCTTTTGTGTGTGTGTGTTGGCATGCTTGTGTGTCTGTGTGAATGAGAAAACCCCAGCCTCCGTAGGAATCCTTAGAGGAGTGAGGAGCACCTGGCGCTGTCTGTAGTCATAACAAACGACAAGAGGGGATTTAGACTACATTTGTATCGGTGCCAGCTTGTTACACGCACTCCGTGTTCACATTCATTCTCATAACCGGCGTGTAATGTAGCGTTGGGACTTGGCGTGGCTTCGCCCTCGCGAGTTAGTTCTTTAACTGCACTGCCTGGAATGCCCCGACTCATCCATGTGTCCCTCATTAGGGTTACGGCCTGGGACGGGCCAGCGGAAATATCCAACACACCTCATCCCATCTGTGAGCAGAGATAATGTAGAGGAGGATGCACTTGGCAAGCCAGAGGACATAAAGTTAGAGGTTTCTGCAGTGAGAGTTCATTAGGCGGAGGACTGCTGGGAGACGGGTGTCAGCCTGGTCTGAGCTAAATTAAAAGTGTTAGCTCAGGGACAATCAGATGGATTGGGGAATGTATAGTGGCCAGTTTGTGTTGGCCAGTGTGAACATTTCCAAATATAATTTCAGATTATGCTTTTGACTATTATAGTACACCATCAAACTTGCTGTGATGCCTACTAATTGCCCCTGACAGCCTCTCTGCATTGCTTTTAATTTGAAGGGAACGTTTTCTTCCACCTTAGCCCTGACCTTAATGCCTCCCTTCTAACCGTCGTGTGATTGGTTGTTTCAGCAGGTGGCGCCATATGGACAGCAGGGAATGGGGGGCTTCAGCCAGCAGCAACAGGCGGGGCAGCAGGGGAACCCTCCGTACTTCAGCCCCCCCCAGCAGACCCCGCCAGGACCCGCTCAAAGCCCCTACCTGCAGCCTCGACCACCCCCCCAACAGGTACTAACACCAGCTCATCAGAGCGAGACACACACTGTGCTGTTCGCCGGCTGTAAAATTGGCCAAGACATTCAGCTGTAATCAAGCCCAAAGGCCCCTTGACATGCCATGAGCAAACAAATTGAAATGATTACCATAACTCAAGACAAAATATGAATAAATATATCAGATACACATTGATGCGCAGATGTCGCTTATCACATCAGGAATAACATTTGAAACATCAGCCGAGAAAGGGATTTCATCCAAACATTTTTCCATTGGTTATATTTTAATATTTTAGTGGTGCTGAAATTGAAGAGATCATGTTTAGGGATAGAGTGTGTGTGTGTGTGTGTGTGTGTGTGTGTGTGTGTGTGTGTGTGTGTGTGTGTGTGTGTGTGTGTGTGTGTGTGTGTGTGTGTGTGTGTGTGTGTGGTCCCATTATTCCCTCGCATTATTTATAAGAAGGTATTTTAGGTACATATCACTGTGTGCTTCTATATATTGTCATAACCTCTCAGCTCACACACACACACACACTCACACACACACACACACACACACACACACACACACACACACACACACACACACACACACACACACACACACACACACACACACACACACACACACACACACACACCCACACACCCACACTCACACTTACAGAGAGAGGACTTAAATGCAATTCAAGTTCACAGTGATACAGTATAAACACATATTGAAAATGTTCTATGCACACAAACGCGCCTGTGCAATCCCAGAATCCTCAGTACAACAAAAGGCCTGTTGCACAGCTTTGGATTGAGGCTCGTCCTGCCAAGTTTTGGTGTGTTGTTCTGTTGAAGTTTTCCATCGGGGATCTGGGTTCAAGCAGTTGTTTTAGAGTTGAGTGAAGGCTGCCCATGTGTTTCCCATCCACTCTGCAGCCAGAGGGATCTATCCGCCTGCATGGAGTGACTCTGGTTAACAGCCTGTCCCGGGATAGGAACAGATTAGAACAAAACTGAGCAGGAAAAGAACAGTACAAGACGGGAGAGATTACAGATACAGAACTGGACAGGAAGGGAAAGATCAGACAGAACAGGGAGGGAGAGCCAAAGAGTGGACGATGCAGAACTGGAAAAGAGACATGAGTAGGGGTGGGTATCGAGAACCGGTACTAAGTCAGTACTGGTACCCGATTGGACAGTATCGGTATACCGTAAAGCCGCTGGAAAAACGGTGCTGCTATCGGTATATGAATTACGCTACTTCCTTAGTTTAAACAATTCTGGTTGGTGGGACGTATCCGGTTTGATTACCACTATGATCGGCCACTGTGAATGCCACTCGTCATCTCTCCTAACAACGCTCTTATTATTGTGAGACTCCTGGGGGCAGACCCTAGGGGCAGACGCAACATCTTGCTAGAAACAGCGTCTCAAGGCTTCTTAACATTTAACAACCTATTAATGATGCATACCCACTTAACGGGAAGAAACTCAGCTAACAGACGATATTAACCATTTTACCTACACGGAACAGAAGTCCAACACCAAGAGTCTAAACCAACACTTAGCGAAACGGGCTATCGGGGCTAACGGCTACTTTAGCATATAACTGGCAAAAGTGATCTTTTCTACGTCATTTTATCCGCACAAACATCATATTCACAGATTCCATTGGTGTAAGTCTCATCACTGTACGACCAAAACTCACTGAACTAGCAGCCAGGAAAGAGCAAGAAAACAACTTCTACTTTACGTAGCCATGATAGAAAAGGATGTCTTACCTTTGCTGTTTTGTGATCAAAAGCTGTGTTCAAGGGCATACAAACGGTTAATCCAATGTCTCTGTGTAACTTTAAAATGATTACTGATAATCCTTTATTACAATTATAAATAATAAACGCAATAAACGGATAATAATGGTTAGCCGACCGGAGCTTCCGGTTTAGGAGGTGCGCACGCAGCGTCTCGTTTTAACTTAATAATGGTCATGTTTACATGGATTTATGAACTGCCCCTAATTACCGCCCCCCTTCCAGAGACACACTGTCAAACGCACTCATACCTGCTTGGTATGACATTGAAAAAGTTACAATAAATAATAAATACAAATCAATTACAATAAAATGACTGTTGTTTAATCTCCACATCTTGTAACCATGTCTATAATTTTGAGCACCAAATTATTGAAAAGTATCGATAAGAGTATCGAAAATTACCGGTATTGATAAGCGGTATCGGTATCGATCAAATCCTAACGAAACCCATCCCTAGACATGAGTGAGGTCAAAAGCAGCTATGCAAGATCAGCATCAGAATGGTAGTTCATCAACAGTTGCGTGAGAAGTCAACATCCAATCTTTGTTTGTTTTATGTAAAAAAAATACAGTGTTTAATTTCAAAACTGAAGAGACTGTTAAATGGAAAGATACACCACCATCATCGCAAGCTACAACGTAACTGCTGCTTACATAATTTCTTCTTCAATCTAGAAGGTATGATTGGTACTTATCTTTCCTTTAAGTTGCATTAGAGTGATTGCTACATTAACTGTAAACGCATTTCTCTTTCTAGATTGCAAAGACATGTTCATGCAAAGACTTGCAAACTATTTTTTTTTTTTTTAAAAGCATCCTTTATTTGGCCCAGATCCCTTTTTGGTTCACCAATGTGAGTGTTTAAGCATCTGCACTAGTTGAGGCCATTAGGCAGTAGGTAGTTGGATCTGTCAAGGTAGTTATACTGTCATTTACTGAGATCAAGTTAAACCTTTCTTTAGACAGTCTGGAATAATGAGTACATGAAGACAAATAGCTAAGCAAAAAGCCATTGAGAACACAAAAGCAGGTTGTCAAAAAATAAAATCGTTAGTCTTGGCATAGTAATTTCACACTGAACATTTCAGCCAGCATGCCTTTTGTCTCTCACTGAAAAAAAAGCACTTACTCTTATTCCCCCCCCTTTAACATGCTCACACACACAGACTGAGCTGCCTACTGCACAAACATTATTCCCTCTAACTAGGAAAGGCTGAGATCCATGGCCAGGCTGACATTTCGTGACAGTAATGGTGTGTTTTCATCATTGCTGATGATGCGGCACCAATTGACCCTCGCTGACATTTACACACCAGGTAGTTGTGCCCCAGCTCTCTGATTGGCCAAAGCCCTGTTTCACCTGTGCTGATAGGTCCCATATTGGTTTCCATGCCAACTGCTGTGGTGACCAAAGAGCTGCTTTCCCTTTGTTTTTCATTGTTAGGCATGCACGCCACTTTAAGGGAAAATGTTTCAATCAGCGCACATGGTTGTTAACGCTGCATAAAAGCCACAATAACTTCAGCAGCCACTGCATCAATGTTGCTTCCCGCTGTCTTTAGCTTTTAATCAAGAAATCCTTCATATGTGTTTCAGCTATATAGCATTTTATATCCCGGCAACACAGCAGGCGATGTGCCGACACCTCCTGATTCCTGTCTATTAGCCATCAAACTGTAGACCAACTAAATCCTCTCTTTGAATAATAAGCTTCCATACATTTTTATGTTTTGGCTTGTTGTTGGAATTGACTTTTAACAAGAAACCCTGCTATTAATGGAGAAGAACCGTCAATTTACTTTCAATGGAAATGTATTGTTAGTAATAGGCTATGTCTCTCTTGCAACGGTAGGTTTTTGGAACATCAGTGTATTTTGCAGACCAATTCCATTTTTTGTGACCAGCTGAGAATCCAGTTCCAGCGACCACTCACTTTAGTTCAGCAGTTTTTGTTCAAGTATTTATTGAAAATACACAATATTGATCATTAATACAAACATGGCATTTTAAACATTAGAAAAAGAAGCCTGTGCGCTGGCATTAAGACAAAGTTAATTGTTAATCGATTTAGCAAGAGAGGAATTTAGAGAAGCAAATAAAACCAGAAAACAAAGGAATACATTTAACTAACAATGAAACCAGGTCTCTGTTTTAGATTTTGGAACCAAGAGTAAACATGTTTGGAAATTAAACTTAAACACTGCTGTTGGCCAAGATTACAAGTAGGATATTTGGTGTCTTTTCAGCTCAGCAATGTTTTTCTTACATGTTTTTCTGTGTGTCTTTCCATCAGTTTTTGTGTGTGTGTGCCTGTGTCAGTGTGTACACAAATCAGCCGAGTGTGCTGCAGCAATTCTGAGCTGTGAAAAGGTCAAACGGCGACCTTTGTCTGTAATTCTGGGCTGAAATGAGACATGATGTGAGCCGCACGGAACGGATTACACACACACACATACACACAATTGCAAGCGCATGCCAGATTAGGATGTCATTGTGGTTTTGACCCCAGTTTTTTGACCCTGCATTACTCTGCTGAAAAGTTCTTTATTTTGCTCTTCCTGCGCTCTCCACAGTTCCTTTCCCCCACTCCACTCCCATTAACCCTAGCCAGAGGACATCCTCCAGTTGATGGAACCATCCCAGCTGCCTTTGACACAGAATTTGCTCTGCAACAAAACGCTATTAGCTGGTTTTGTAACAAATCGAAGTGAAAATGCCATCTTTCTTTGAGTCTATTGCACTGCTGTGACCTCATCCGATTACGAGGAGCAGAGCAGGCTAAAAAGACATTTCTAAGACATCAAGGCTGATACGAAAAAAATAAAAAATATATAATAACATCAGGGAAGAAATGTGGGTGGTTTTCTGCTTTTTGAGTGCTGTGGGTGTTTGAGAACAGCAGATATTTTAAAATTGATGAGTGCGAGTTGAAGTTTGCAGAAACACTGTTACATTCACTTATATTAATGGATTGAGATCGTTTCAACCTCATGCAGTTCTTTGTTTCTTATTAGTACACTTACATGTCACTTTCCACAACTGATTTTGAATCGACTGTTAAAAACACGAGAAACAAATATATTTAAATGCCATATAATGGGGTCCCCTTTTCTTGAAGTATATTTTAACAGACCCTATAAATACCATGACCCTGATGTTTTTGGTCTTATTGTTAGCTTCAATTACAGCGTGAGACACATCTCTTAAAAGAAAAAAATGCAACGCTGGCCAGCTGCCAGCCTTAAACTCGTTTTAATGTTGTGAGAACATGGTGCTGGCTTTCATCAGCTATTCCATGGGGAACTCACTATTTCATATTTCACCAAGACAGTGTGTTACAGTTATTTTTCAGAGAGCAATAACATGTGTCAGAATATAGACTTGACTTCTCTTTAGTATAATATAAACTGTATGGTTAATTTGTAAGAATGTGTATACAGTAGTAAGGGATTTGACTGCTGGTCTTTGAAGAAGGAAGTTATTCTTTGACATTTACTTCCTGTAGTGAAACCTTCCTATCCACTCTCCCCTGTGAAAACTGATCCCACCGGTCGTTTCCTCTATTGGCCTTAACTATTTCCTTTTCCTGTCTGAGAGTGGGCTCTGGGGAGATGTCAATGAGCTCAGAGCTGATTGGAGGAGACACGCTCACTTTACAGGGACCGACTTTGAAGGAAGCTGATTCATTGGTTTGTATTAGTGATGCTCATGAGCACAACATCATATGACCTCCATGTGGTGTGAACTAAACAACTACAGTACCACGAACGCTCCTGGCAGTTCAAGCTATTTTACTTTTATTCTGAAAATAGAGTTACCACTGAATGTGGGCCTTTTATATGACAGAATAAAATGTACAGGCCACTGGAATGTTATCATATTCTGCAATGAAACCATAGCATATCTTTGCTGTCCTCTGAAAAACATGTATCTCTAAAGTGCCAGATTTCTGAAGAGAAGAAAACAGTCAGCTTTGTGACACTGCATTTTGAAGATAGTACAATGTTTTTGTTATGAGAGGAAGTGGAATTTGTACAGCAAAAAAAAACAGTAGACCATTGAAGTAATTAAAATAAAATACAAATCACTACATTTGGAGAAACACTTGACATCAATAATGTCCATTGTGTATTGAATGAAGTCTGCATATTTGTCCATCAAACACCTTTTATGTATTTACTGGCTGTTCTTAAGTATTTCTATATCACACAATCTTCCTGTGTAAGGGATCTCTTCCCAGTTGTTATGGGACTGTTGGTGTTAAAATGTTGACTTGCTAAAGTATTTTAAGGCTCTTCTATTTGACTTGACTGTTAATTATTGATGAACAATAGAAGCACCAGAGAAGTAGCTAAATGGACCTTGTGATATGATTGTTTTAAAGAACAAAGTAAAGAACTTTTAACTTAAGAAAACAAAACATATTCTCTCATTACGCCCATTCTATATTCTAGTTGCTTTAAATGTAAAAAAAAGATTAGTAAGAAAGTATTTGTAGGTCTTTAGAGGGAGCCCTTTATAAACAATGAGTGCCCTATACTGGCACATCATCACCTGGCTCCTTTACCTCTCCCTACTTCCAGTCATTTCCTATTTCCTGTCGGTCACCCCCCCGCCCCCACCCGGCTGCAGCAGCAGGCCCTTTCTCTCGCCCTACGCCACCCCCGCTTTTAATCACACCAGGTTAATTAAAAGGCCGTCGAGCCTTTCTGCAGCCTGCCCCCCTGGCTTTATTACCCCCTCGCTGTATACTTGCTCTGCTGCCTCAGTGCGCGCGCACACACACACACACACACGCGCACACGGAAATGGGAGCTCACCTTGGCGAAAGAGGTGGAGGGGACAAGACAGAGGAAATGAGAGGCAGGAAAGGGTGTGTGAAGTGAAAGCGAATAGTGTGTGTGTGTGTGTGTGTGTGTGTGTGTGTGTGTGTGTGTGTGTGTGTGTGTGTGTGTGTGTGTGTGTGTGTGTGTGCGTGCATGCGCAGGGGGGCCCCATGTGTGTGGGTGGGGCGCTCAAAGTTCAATGTCATTAATTGGTCACCATTTGAATATTAAGTGAAGAACTCTGTTAATTAACAGGATAATAAAAGTGCTGCTGGCTGGAAGGGGGTGGACAGAAAGAGGGAGGGATGGAGGGAGGACAGGCTGCGGAAATGGAGGGCATATGGTGGGAGAGGGGAGGAGGGAGAGAGAGGGAGAGAGGCTGGGTGCGGGGTGATAAGAGGGAGAGAGAGACGTCCATGGGTAAAGGTCTGGCAGTGGTAATTTGCAGAGAGCTGCGTTAATTGTCATAACCTTTTAAATGGCAGAGTTTATCGGAGTCCTCTAAATGTCCCCGCGTATCGCCACGGCAACCCTGGGCCTGCCGTACTCCGATTGGCCACCGCTGACGAGCACTTAAGCTTGATGAGTTTTCAGGCACAAACTAAATGATGAAATTGAAAAAAAAACTATATATGCTGTATATGTCAGCTAGGGTTTGTGTGTGTCTGTGTGTCTGTGTGTGTATGTGATTATGTGTCTGAGACCATGTTTTTAATTTGGTGTGTTTTTTACCTCCACGTTGACTGACACTCGCTAATTGCTCGACTAGAATCCGCCACTGTTTTTTCTTTTCTTTTTCAGTCTTCTTTTTTCCCTTTTTTGATTTATGTTTGTTTTTGTACAGCCGAGCTGCAATTCAAATGCAAATGAACGTGAACGGGAGAGGTGTTTTTGGAACGGTTAGGACAATCATAATGGCTCAGAAAAAAAGGGGGCCCGTAGTTAGCGGCACAGCACCCTGGGGGCCTAATTTAGCTGCCATTTGTTAGGAAATGCCGCTACATTTGTTCTTGGATACAGACTTCACAGACAGAGAGAGAGAAAGAGAAAACACAAAAAAGGAAAATGTCAAAGTCGAGCTTGCCAACACACATCGCTATTGTTCCTCCGTGCTTTAGCGAAAGTCATGTGGGTGTACACCAGTTTGGGTGGATGTCCTCTTTAACTGTGAGCCAAAGCAATTGAAGTGACTGGGCGGATGGGGGTGGTGGTGGTGACGGGGACTTGCGAAGAGTGTGTGAAGTGAAGATGGTACAAAGACTGGCTCTTATTTGATTAGCCTGTGTAGAGGAATGAGAATGAAAGCCCTGGCAACGGCATCTGAAGCTAACACTGTCGGCTCCATCTGACATCATCCCTGAGGGACGGCCTGCGCACGTATCACTGTGTGTTTGCATGCACATTACTTTCTGTGTCTGTATTTTTTATTTATATGGGCAATAGCTAATAGCTGCTTTTGACTGTGTGTGTGTGTGTGTGTGTGTGTGTGTGTGTGTGTGTGTGTGTGTGTGTGTGTGTGTGTGTGTGTGTGTGTGTGTGTGTGTGTGTGTGTGTGTGTGTTGTGTCGGCGCTCTGGTCCTCTCTTGTAGTCTCTTTGTGCTATAGGTCAGGGGGATTGCTGAGATAGAATCCAATCTGAAGGACACAGCACTAGAACAGGCCCTGCTACAAATGGAACTATTAAGGCTGGACACACACACACACACACACACACACACACACACACACACACACACACACACACACATACACACACACACACGCACACACAGCTCTTGGATAAAGAGGCACACACACACAGGACTCCTCGCATACACATAGCCACACACAGCAGCTGTTTCCATTCTAATGGTCACCTTTCCTCTTGATGATAATAATAGACTGTACCCTGGAATAAATGCCCATCATTTACATGGCGTCCAACCAACACACTGTTTCAAAAGGCACTTGCCGCAGAGGAAAGTAGGTCTGCCCTGTAATATATTTACAGCATATCTGACATAGTCAGAATGTAACTGCAATGTTTTCCAAATATTCCGAAACGGATCAAAAGATGTAAGTGTCAAGAGAACACGAGAGACGAGCACATCATAACCAAATGTTGATTTGTCACATTTTTCAGAACACGGTGTAGCCGGCGCTCGCTGCTGATTGTTGCTTTAATTACGGTTCAGTCGGTCTGATTGGTGTGAGCATGTGTGCGTATCTGCAAGTCTGAACCAACGCCTTTGTGAACGCGGGGTGTTGAATATGGATGTGTGCCGCCCCCCCCCTCCAGCACCACCATCAGCTCCAGCACCGCCTCTCCCTGATGCAAAGAAGCTTTTTGTACATGTCTGTAATCGTTTCTTCTTTAAAGGTTGTTTTTTTTGGCAGCTTAGATGAATGCAAGATGAAAATGCCGCTTTTAACTATAATAACCTGTAGAGAGCAGAGCATACATACACACGTAAATAAAGACGTTCATATACTGTAAAAGAGGAAACACACTCCCTCACATCCTCACCTCTGTCTGACCCACCCGTCACTATGTCTTCTCCCAGAGAGTGACCCAGTTTGTGTGTGTGTGTGTGTGTGTGTGTGTGTGTGTGTGTGTGTGTGTGTGTGTGTGTGTGTGTGCCTCTCAGGGTCTTGCCAATGGACATCAGAGACTCACTGTCCTTGGGGTAATGTGGCAGAGGGTTGTGGTCAAATACTTCATGTGAATGTGTGTGTGCGTCGAGTTAGTCAGGGTCTGGGCAGGGGGGGGGTTATGGGCTTCTCTCCTAAAGACGCGCAATTAAGCTTAATTTTTAATGAATATTAATGGCATTAGCGTCAGATTTTCTGGAGATGTGCATCTGCTAAGGTGCAGCGGAAAAAGGGGGGTGACTAATTCATTTGGTAGTCATGAGGAGAACGGCTGGAGGCAGGGGGGTGGAGAGGGTGAAAGGAAAAGAGGACGAGTGATGGATATAAATAAAGAGATGGGGATGGAGTGTGAGGGACGTGAGAGGTGGGGAGAAAGCAAGAGATTAATGAGGAGAGCGGATGGACAGAGAAGGAGGCGATGCTTCACACTGAGAGGAGAGGGGGGGTGTGAGGGAAGGGTGGAGCAAAAATATAAATGTTATTAACAGTGGTGTAAAGTAACTATGGCAATTTACTCAAGTACTAATACTAATAATAATAAATTGTTTTTCTATAGCGCTTTTCATAGTCTCGAAGTACTGTGCTTTAGTACATTTTGGAAGGAGTTGGAATATGTACTTGTACGCAAATTGTGTACTTGTACATGTGGATTAATGATGAAATATAATCAAAACTAAAATACAACTTTATTTAAACCTGGAGTAAATTCACAAGCTAACCTGTAGTATACTTAGTCATTAAAATTAGCTGCACCTTTACCAGCTAAACACATTAATGCACCAATAATTATATCAAAACATATGATATATATTATTCTGAAATGGGCCAATCTGCATAATGAGTATGTTTGTCATTTCAAGTATTTTTTTTTATGCTAATACTTTAGGACCTTTACTTGTAACAGAGTATTTGTACTTAAAGGGGACCTATCATGCAAAATGCACTTTGTGATGTCTTTTATACATACTAGGGGTGTAACGGTTCACAGAATTCACGGTTCGGTACGTACCTCGGTTTAGGGGGTCACGGTTCGGTACGGGTTCGGTACAACAAGAAAAAGCAAAAAAAAGGCAAAAATGCATAATTCCAGGCTTGTTGTTATTTATATTTGAACAACAGTGCAAGTTTCAGTTTAAAAATAAGGAACACTAACATTTTGAATAATTAACTGTATTACACTGTTAAAAACAAACCACAAACAGTACCACACACACTCAGATACCCAGATTAACTATAACGGCTGATTTCAAACAAAAAGGTTCAATAAGCTGTAAAACTAAAAATAATGTCTTGAAAATATTACATCATAAATAATAAGAAAGTGTTTCAAGAGCGCATAGCCGTTGAAATATATATGCCAATAGCTTCCGTTATTTATTTTGGTCTCACGGCTTTCATGTCTATTGGCTTCTTAAAAACAGCGGGGATAAGCTGTTGAACTGCTGTTGTCTTTTGCTGGGCTCCGGTGATGGGCAAATCTGGGTGATGTCTTCTGATATGATTTAGCATGTTTGGCGTGTGTTATCATTAGCATAGCGCCAGGGGCGGATCTAGAAAAATATTCATAGGGTGGCAGGAGATTTTGAGGGGTAGCATCCACTGGCAGAAGTATATGCTGATTTAATCGCAGTCATGTCAATCAATGTTAACTTGGAAAGCCACAATATTAATATTTTAACTCAATAACATTAGGTGACATTATTGTGGCACATCAGTAAAGCCTTACATAAAAGGTGGCAGACATAATTTAATGAATTTTAACTGAACAATAACTGAATGAGTTGGTTTAACTCTTAGACCAGCAGGGGTACCAAATCTATGAAGACTGCTGCAATAAGTACATGAATGAACTGTCTCATCGATGTTTGTCTGTATGAATATGATAATATTAACAATCATATTATTCCTATCAGCTGTCAATCACTTTTATGATTCACATATTCATTTATTATTGAATAAACTATATTTTTTGGAGGAGTTAATGATGAATGTTCCTCAAGATGCTTGCTCACCCTCCTTCAAATTTGAAAGACAAGTAATTATATCATGTATCAAAATTCAAAAGATTCAAAGGAACAGTTCAGCGCCCTAGAACTTTACTGCAAACAGTCACAACCTTGACTTTACATCAGAAAGAACAAACATTAAAGAAGTGACTAACTGCATCAGTTAGGGTTAAAAATGTGTGTTCAGCTAAAACATATACATCGCTGCAGTAATTTATTATCCAGTGGAAAGCCCTTACCTACTGGCCTAGTTAAATCAAAGTGGTTGCTATCTTTTGGCTGGGCAGTGTAGTTTTACACACCGTCTTATTTGACTTTCTCAGGACATAAAACAGTTTTTTGGGGACAGACCCCCACAAAGAAAAAAATATATACACACATACAAGGTCATCATCTTAACAGTTTGTTATGCTCATCGAGTCATCCGTGAGCAGAGCATCAAGTCGGCATGCCTATTACAGCTGAATGCGGCGATTACCATCTTGTTCTGCAAAACTTATTAAGATCTAAAGCTTTAGTGCGCTTTGATTCAATGCTGAGTACAGCCAAACTTGACAGTCTCTTCTCTGTCATTGTAGACTCATTCCTTCCGTCTGCTTGGATCCGAATGGTTCTCGTTTTGCGCCGTCCCATTCAAATGAAATCGCCGCCAATCATATTTCCATGCTCGTGCCAGGGCCGGGGGAGGGGTTACAAGACGTGCGTCTTGTGCTGCATTCACTTGCACTCGGACATTAGAGACTTTCTCTCATCCGATGAGCCACAACTTTTCTTTCAAAACAAAGCTGCCAACTGGTGTGGCAAGGCCTATTTTTAGGGTGGCAGTTGTCACCCCATGCCACACCGGT
>NW_011355975.1:285151-285369 GCF_000735185.1 Notothenia coriiceps
TTTTTGGAGGAGTTAATGATGAATGTTCCTCAAGATGCTTGCTCACCCTCCTTCAAATTTGAAAGACAAGTAATTATATCATGTATCAAAATTCCCATGCCACCCCGGTAGATCCGCTCCTGCATACCGCACCGATGTCTAACAACGCCGACACACCGTCCTCGTCCGATCCACCACTCGCACTCCATCGTTATTGTAGTCCACAGGGAACCCGAAAT
>NW_011355975.1:285409-290154 GCF_000735185.1 Notothenia coriiceps
GCCGGGGGAGGGGTTACAAGACTCGCATCTTGTGCTGCATTCACTTGCACTCTGACATTAGAGAATGGGGTGGCAGCTGGGGTGGCAGCTGGGGTTGCAAGGCTATTTTTTAGGGTNAAACAGCTTTTAGGCGCAATACCGCCCCCTGGATTATATATAGTGTAGTGGATACTGCCCTGAATGACAGACTTTTTTCCAACTCGTAAAAAAAAAAGGCGTATTCGTCGTGTGACTGCATGTTTCGAACCGTGACGGTGCGGGACGAATACGGATACCGTTACACCCCTAACACATACATATGTGTCCCCGGTGCATCGGGGAACTCACGCAGCGTCAGAAAATAAAACCCTCTCTCTTTTCCGCCGTACCCAAATCTTTTAAAAATGGGTGTACAACGAGCGGATACAGATTCCATCCGAACTGACGTCAAATCGGCAGCAGACCCATAAAGAGTTGCTATCAAAAACAATGCCTGACGCGTTTTGGACGTCTTTGTTTACATTAGCAAGCCTCGCTAACACTGAGAGCTAACCTGTACGGTGTAGAGCACATGTGTTTAATAAGCAGGAAATAAAAAAAGAACTCACCTTGTGATAAACCTGAAAAGAGAAAAAGCATTTGAGCTCCATACTGTTTCAGAAATAATCCTTGACGTGGTTTGAACAGGATGGCGTTTCATCACAACCGAATTTAACTTTATCTCTGGTAGAATTCTGATCAGGCATTAGCTCCGCCTCCTCCTCTTCTTTTTTTTTCAAGCTAAGGACACAAGATCCGCGTTTCTCTAACAGGGCTTCAAAAGAGGGGTTTGAGCAGTATGAGGCATTGTTGCAATGGGTGATCTGTTTAGTATTTTGAAAAAAAAACTTCACAGACATGTTTTGTATAGGCATGGCCCTACAATATATTTTTCAAATATAGCATGATAGGTCCACTTTAAGTAATGACCCGAGTACTTCTCCCACCTCTGGTTATTAAAGAAAAAAGGTATGAAAATCAAAGCCAACACAGAAAAGAATAGAAGATGTGAGCGGAAGCTGCTGAGAAATTCATTTGACCCCTGTATTAAAGGGAAGAGCAGCGTGTGACGAAAATACTGCACACAAAGTTTTTAAAAGCAACATAGCCCAGAGCAGACAAAGGCGGCAGAAAAAAGGATTAAAAATCAAGCATTTTTATTAAAAAAAGTATAGTCTCAAGTCACACACATCTTTTTCTCGCTGTTTGGGAAAAAAAAGATTGCGACAGATGTCAGCCAAAATCAGCTTAAAGTAATGGCCATGAATTTAGTTCCTGCTGCTTTCTGTTGTGTGTCAAGTGGTGGCATCAAATGAAGCCGCTCGCTGTCACCAGAGCTTCACCGCTCGTTTTCTGAGGCAGTCAAACTCACAAAGCAGAGCAACATTTCACCTTGCTCCCTGCTTGAACACAGAGGCAGAGAGTGTGCAGTGCAACCAACCAAAAAGGCTCAGTACAACATTCTTAAATTAGGTGTGAGCCGAAAAAGAAAGAGAGTGTCAAATTAGATGTATGTCAGGGTTGGAGGAAACTGTTTGGGGCAGCACTGTGGCTCAGATTCTCCTGAAAGTAAATATGCTCAAACTGGAGAGGGTTTTGTTCCATAGCACAATTGACTTTTGACCGCTTTTGTTTCTCTTTGACGAAGTTTAACTGTTTAACTGTCAGCATGATGCTGACAGTACAAACAATCATTTAGACTACTTTTTAAAGAGTGCAAGTGTAATTTTCCCAAACAGGCAACGCACTTCAACATCTCTGCTTCCAGATCCTTGCACACTTAACGGAGAGCCGAACAAAAGTAATGCAGTGATTTTTTCCGAGTTCATACAAGTCTCATATTCTAACTAAGTCAGCACTGACAACACGTACCATGACCGCAAAATGTCATATACTGTACCTCTACTCATAATATCCCAAAATGTTTGATCTTTTGAAGTTGCATTACTTGTTTCCTGAGTTGTAGTGATGTGCATTTATTGTTAACATATCCTGAAGGTTGCCATGTCAGAGTTTCTAAGTTTAGAAGCGAGTCAGGTCTAATAGTCAGGTGTTGTTGACAGGACAAAAGTAACAGATGTTTATTTCATATTCTTTCGCCCCGCAGCTAATGTGGTCAAACTGTATGTGTGTAGCGGCATTCATTAAACATGATTAGTCATATTTCACCAACAGAATACATAGGGAAGCATGGGTGCTGTGTGTCTTTACTCTGCACTGTTCCCATGAGGAGAACCAAAGTTGGTTGTAGAATAAAACATTTTTATTATATCCAGTAAAGTTATTTGAATCTAAAGCACTTATTAACAGTTCCTACTGTTGTAAAACATTTGATGAAAGTAAATAATGGGTTTGCAATAACATATTGACAGACATTGTTCTTAAAAACGTCAACATTTGTTTCACAGTTTAAAAAAATAACACCTGGTGCAGAAGACACATGTGAGATTACAATGAGAGATGTTAGATTACAACACAACTAGTCTGTTACATTATGTTTTAAAATGAAGTTTATCTGAAAAGTGTAACTTCCGTACTTGCCTCCACCTGCCGTACGCCTCCCGTTCCTGAGCGGATTAACACGCCGCTGCAATATTGATTTGCGTCCGCATAAAGCCTCCCCAGCTCTATATATTACACCACATTCAGCAGTCATCTATTCAATCAAATCTAATATTACACTGCCTCTCCACACAGCTGTCTAATACTATTTAACTCACAGTTTGATTCCTGCATTCCCTCATGTACTTCAAACGCTTGCCTTCAATATCCTTCATTCGTTTCTACTATGCCAAGAAGAAGTCTTTTGAAAAGCACGGAGGATGAATGAGCGTGTCTGTCTCTGTGTGTGTGTGTGTGTGTGTGTGTGTGTGTGTGTGTGTGTGTGTGTGTGTGTGTGTGTGTGTGTGTACAAACACAGGGCTTGCCCAGGGCCCTGACAAGGAAACTAGCGTGGCTTTTTTTTAAATAGCACCTCGGTTCTTTGCTGCGTTCCTGTTGTTAAGAGGCTCTGCACCACCCACACACTTATTGTATGATACGTGATCCAGATTTCAAATCACATCTGGGTGAACAGGGTTTCCTCTGTCTTATGACAAGGTTAAGGAGTTATTTAATTGAACCAGCAACATGCTGGTTCAATTAAATAACAGAGCTGTTGTTGCAAGGTTATTGCTCGTTGTTTTTATTTACACACATGAAACATTACAATAAGACAATTCAGTCAAACAAAGTAGCATTACATGCAATCATTTTAAGCAAGTGAGGAATTTTTTATAAACTTTTTTTGCGTACCTGCTCAACATTCAGTTTTATATTTTATTGAATTAATAAAAATCTCCAGATTGTGCGGGATTTAGATTTTCTTTTCTTTCCAAAATCAGGTAACATTTTAGAATATTTCATTGCATTTGATTAGTTCTCTGACGTGTTCTACGTGTTTCCTACAAACAAAATGCGAAACTATGTAAGCAGAACATTTGTAATGTAACTAACCTGCCTTTATTTCTATCTATTCACTGATAAACTCAAATCATGATATCCTAATGGACTCGAGGTCTCAGTGAATATAAATACGAGACAGAAAAGCTGTTAGTTAATATTCAGTGACCTAGCGATGAACAGCAGTTTTAGTTGTCCACCACATGTCCACATAAACTGAATAATTTCAGGAAACAAAGTTTTTTAACATTTTCTTGTATTTCTTTAATTATTGCTTTACTGATTTAATTGGCTATTAATTGAAATATGGATTTGAAAGAGGGACTACTCGGGCAATTAAGGTCAATACATTCCATTCTCTTAATACTGGATGATTGAATTCATTAACTTGTTGCCTGTGTGTGCTCAGCTGCTAATGCATCATGCAAATGTATGTAAAGTAAGTGTGTGTCTAAAATATCAGATTTTATAAACAATATACAAAAGTACGGGATTGGTATCATTCACCCTGGAAGCACACATTGTGACACCTTTAATGCTCTAATAATAGATCAATTTCCCATGATACATCTCTTGCAGTGAAGGATAATCTTCAGCAATAAAATGATATCACCTAGCTGACAGGGATACTGCCCACCTACTACAGTGTAATCTCACAACAGATAAGAAATCAAACTGTAGGGGAAAATGGATTTTGGAAGTGAAAACTTGAACACACCTGGTATGTGTGTGTGTGTGTGACATGTACACGTGGCAGTGTGTGTATGTGTGTCTGGTTGTGTGTTCAAGCACTCGTGTGTGTGTGTGATCTCTTGCCGCGTCTCGCCGATCAGTTATCGCTAATCCTTCCACACAGAGCTCTTTAACAAGTTGCCATTGTGCTGCCGACGCTTAACATGATGGAGGAACGACCTCCGTGGTGAAAGAAAAGAAGAGCGAGAGAAAAAGAGGGGGAGATACAGAGGCAGGCAGAGGGAGAGGGCAACACCTCCAACAATAGGGAGAAAATTGGTTTACACTAGATAGGCTTGTGATTACAGAGAGAAAGAAAATGACTGAACAATAGGAATGAGTGTGTGTGTGTGTCTGTATGTATGTGTGTGTTTTTCTTTTTTTTTCAAGGATTAGTGGGTAGTCGGGCCCGGATATCGTTGAAATGAATTGGTGTTGTGCTGATGTTTGCATGTTCAGAGGTTTTTGTACTGTCGTATGTGTGTTTATGACACTATATGAAATATCTAATCAAGAATCCCTCACAGAACTTACAAATATTGTGGAGAAAAAGT
>NW_011355975.1:290194-299835 GCF_000735185.1 Notothenia coriiceps
ATGTATGTGTGTGTTTTTCTTTTTTTTTCAAGGATTAGTGGGTAGTCGGGCCCGGATATCGTTGAAATGAATTGGTGTTGTGCTGATGTTTATATATTCAAATTTCTTTATTAGGATAAACCCCTTGAGGTGAATCACCTCGTTTTCAAGGGGGTCCCAAGANAGATCATAGAGAAGGATTTAGTTTTGTTCAAAAGTAACTTGTTCTGGAATAGCCAGTCTTGCAGGAGGGTGAAATCTGACTGGAGTGAAACTTGAATTTGAGAGAGATTTGGTTTTGATGTGTAAATAACGGTATCATCTGCATATAGATGAACATTACAGTTTTGAAAAATGGAGGGCAAATTGTTTATATAAATGGTGAAAAGTAGTGGTCCAAGTGTAGAGCCCTGAGGTACTCCACTATGCTGTATAAGGAGATCAGAACTTTTCCCATTCAAAATAACACACTGTTTTCGATTATGTAAATATGAGCTAAACCAAAGTAATGCACTTCTAGAAAGTCCAATAGCATATAATTTATCAAGTAGTAAATAGCGATCAACAACATCAAAAGCTTTGGTAAGATCAATAAAGATGGCACCAGTTAACTTAATGTTTGCATGTTCAGAGGTTTTTGTACTGTCGTATGTGTGTTTATGACACTATATGAAATATCTAATCAAGAATCCCTCACAGAACTTACAAATATTGTGAAGAAAAAGTCAAATGAATCCTATGAATTTATTTATAAATAAAAGTGGCTTGTCCCAAAACAACAACATGACACTTTGCCGACCCGCGCTCTCTGTCTGTTTGTGTGTAGGAGGCCCAGCAGGAGACGTATGGCCCTAGGGGTCCAGCCCCAGGGAACTCTGGGAAGGTCAACAACGAGGATGGCGTCCCCCAGGACCGCCCATCCAGTCTCCCGGTGAGTGACAGCTCTGAGAGACCTCATCAAGCCTCAAAGAAACAGTTGTTTCCTTGTCTGTCTTCACTTCCTGTATTTTTGTTGTAAGCTTTTCTGTCCAATCACATTCCTCCGCTCGCCTACAGCTTTTTATCTCTGGTCCCATGAGAGACATGAATTAAATTGCTCATTTCAGAGTGTATGTCTGTGTTTTGACTGGCGTCCATGCCCAAGGCGAAAAGGCCACATGCATCAGCCCGTGGTCGGAGCATCCTGCTCTCACTCACACATACACCCCCACACACACAGAAGCATATGCACGGACACAGACATTATTGCTAATGCGCGCAGTCACACACGCAAACCCACTCGCATTTGGCATTTAGGCGAGCTAAAAAATCCTTAAGCAGGTTGACTGGAGGAGTAATTGAGAAGAAATGGCGAGGCCAGGCTGATCTATGAGGGGAGAGAGGAGTGGGCCGCTCCAGTTTTTTGGCTAAACTAATCGTTTTTTACTCTCTATCATTTCTCTCCTCACAGCTCCGCAGCACTTTCAAGAATAGAATAAATAGACATTTGCAAATGGTCGCAAATATTGGCACTGCTTGAGGTGTGTGCCGTTTAATTTAGCAGATACTTTCGAAGAGCCCCAGGAGTGGAGGAATAAACTGCTAGAAAGGATAAATTAGGTGTATGAACTGAAATTAAGCCACCCTATTTTCCCATAGATTGCTACTGATACATAGGTCTGTGTTTATTGGTCGTATAAAGTACGATGACAGTTGACTCGTATTTGATTCAAATCAGCGGCTGATTTATGTGTCATATTTCTAACTGATTCCTTTTTGTCTATCTCGCTCATTCACACACTCTCTCCATCTTTGTCCGTTTTTCCGCCTTAACAGCAGTGTGTCATCCGTTTTATCTTGGCATTTTTTTCCCTTTATTTTCTTTCATTATCATTCTCCCACACTCTTTACCCTCCCACCCCCCCCTCTCTGTCTTTCCCTCTAAAGTAGCATCATGAAAGCTTTTCTCTTTTCTTCTTCTACCCTCGTGCTATAATGAGAAATGGCCTTGATGTATCAGTGTGTGGATCCGGAGCGAGAGAGCACGGCGAGGCGAGGAGCCGCTGCAGTCGCGGGGGCCGATCTATTTGAACTGCAGCCGATATCACCCCATATTCCCTCACCCCTTTAATCCTGGCGTTTTACCCCTTGGGTTCTCCGTGTGTTTTTCGCATCCCATCCAAAGCGCATGGCTTACCGAGATCCTAATCGGCAGCAAGTTTTGATGAGAGAGAGACACGCAGAGCAAGAGATGGATAGATAGAAGGGAGAGGAGAGAAAAATTGCTCTGCGTTTGCCAGGCTCTTCCAGCAAGCTGTCACGGCAGAGATGTAACCACGTTTTTTTCCCCTCTCTCTTTCTCACTCTCTCGCCGGCGTTTGATGTCAGATCTAAAGCTGCTGTCATCTTTTCTCTCGCCTTTCTCTCTGTCAGGAGGGAGGGAGCGCGGGTCGGCAAAGTGTCATGTTGTTGTTTTGGGACGAGTCTGCTGTGTGATGTGGCAGGATTTTTAAAGGGAGACCAAAGGGAAAAAGTGCTTTAGTAACTTATCACAAATGCAAGTCACAGCGCCCCATGGTCTTTTAAAATGAAATCTATTGGAGATACAGCATGCCGTGCATTCCATATCACTGTACAGTATCTGTGTCTTTAACAGTGCCTATAGTATCAAATCCATGCTCAATTAGTAATGCACTCAGCACTAGCTTGTTTTTTAGCATCAGCATTGCTATTCTACATTTCCATGTAGCTTTGGCTCTGATGCTCACATTTATGTATTCAATTATGGCATTCAATTATGTTGGTTGTTTTCACAGTCCTTCTCCGTATTAAGGAATCAATTAGGGAGTGGTGTTTTCATTGCATACCTTCTAGCTTTAACAGCTTCTCATGTTAAAAAAGTTGTATATTTTGTATCTACTGGCAGCTTTGTCCGTTTATCATTTTAAAACCAACTGGCATTCTCCCTCTGATTTTCAAAAAAGCGTTAGCATTTACAGTTTAGTGAGTTATTGAAAAAAGCTTTTTGTTTTTGTTTCTGAAACTGTCACTATATCCAAACCGGAGTGCATTAGATCGATAATCCTATAAATATAAACATCATTATATCTATAATATAGATATTATCTTATATACAAAACTGTCTGGCCATCATGTTGAAAACAGATGAGCCAAAACCAAGCAGCTCCCAACAGGCCATTTCACACCCAGTACTTTGCCGTACTTCATCAGAACCCTTTAGTTCATCAGAACTAAAGAGCAGATTGCATTCACACCGGAATAAGTCCCTTAGGGAGGATTAGGCAAAAGAAGCTGCTGACGTCACTTCTTCTTCTTCTGCTTTGGGTTTACCGGCAGGCCGCAAACAACTTCACGACATACTGTATACTGCCACCCGAAGTCCCCGGAGTTGGGGACTGGCTTCAGTTTGCAATCCGCCCAGCCAAACAGCAGGTACTTTCTCCCATGAAAGTACCTGCTCTCTAGCAGGGACTGCAAAGGGGGTGAAAAGGTTCTCATGAACTAAGTTCTAGTTCCGGATTTTTTTGGTGTGAACGCACATTTTCTGAACTATATCGGAAATATACTGGGAAAAGTACTCCGGTGTGAAAGCGCCTAATGACTGGCTCATGAATGTTATCATTTTCTAATCAAGTAGTATACTAAAATATCTCTGAAAACATGATGCAAGAAACAGACAATGCAGTAAGAGAATGTTGATATTTGATCAGCACTGCCTAGTTTGACAGTTAGTGATGAAATATTTTGTTACTAAATGTAGCTCCAACAATATTCGTATTTCCCTTAAAGTGTTTTCATCCTCTTTAGACTTGCCCTTATATAGCTGAGCCTGTACTCCAGTGCCATAGAATAGTGGAGTCAAGAGCCAGAGCAAAGATCATCTATTGAAAAAGATGAACCACTCGGTAGTGAAACTTTTGAGAAAAGTTGCCAGTTCCTCTGAATACATTTTCTCCCTTTTGTAGTTGCAAAACAAACATTGAGAAATGTCAATGTGAGCCGAAGGTGAAACACTTTTTTTGGTGCATACGTTGTTTATTATTGATTATTCCGCAACAAACTTGATAAGTATAGGTCATTTTAAAGTGACAAAGCTTGTTGGTTACTTAGCTGGAGCTTAGTTGCTTATTTCCATCTTGTGCTGCAGTGATGTTTCTGGTACATTAAGTAAGGGCTCTGTAGCGCCCTCAGCCCTTTCCATCTTTTACCTAACATCGCTAAGCACAGCCAGTTCTTCCAGCACCACAGTGAGGTGAGGAGCCAGGGCTTTCATACCCACTGACCCCCCATACACACACACACATCCCCCCTTTAGTACACCACCGCCACCCCCGTTCCAGTCACTACGTGTTCCCTGCTCTCCGGCGCTCCCCTGACAGCCTGCCAAGCTGCCGCACAGCCTCCCATCCTCTGGGACATGGGAGAGGATGGCCAGCCATGTGGAAAGAGAGAGAGAGAGAGAGAGAGAGAGAGAGAGAGAGAGAGAGATGGAGGGTGAGGTGAGAAAGGAGGGGGGTGAAGAGAATAAGAGAGTGAGTAAGATAGAGAGAGAGGGCGTGAAGCGGTGAAGTGAAACATGGTTATCTTTTTGTCACTTGTTCAGGGTGAGGGATGTTGAATTCAGGCTATGGGGTTCCAGCAGCGACATGCACTTGCACACGCACACACACACACACACACACACACACACACACACACACACACACACACAGAAGAACTATTTTGTAAGTCTTTAAGTGCTCATTTGCCCCTCCTTGACTTATTTTCCATCAGACAAAAAGGAAAAATTTAGAAACACTATCTCTCCCTCGCTGTCTCTTACTTCTCACGCCGGTCCACCTTGCCCTCCTCTGTTTTTGCGAGTGTTAGGTCATGAATGATTGACAGGGCACAGCTGGAGAGGCCTACCCCCCCTCCACACCCCCTCCCTTCTCTCCCTCTCTCCCCACGGCCACACTCACACAGGCCTCTTTGCTCACAAACACACACGCATCACACACTTTGATACACATTCTGTCCTCTGCGAGTCATTTTTGTTGTTGTGTGTGTGTGTGTGTGTGTGTGTGTGTGTGTGTGTGTGTGTGTGTGTGTGTGTGTGTGTGTGTGTGTGTGTGTGTGTGTGTTCTCTATCAGAGCATGTCAGTCAGGCTGCCTACAATATGTGCTCTCGCTCTGGCTCTCCCCACTGCTGTGTTTTATTTTAGAGTCCCCAGGCAGGCAGACAGGCCAGCAGGCAGCGCAGAGTAATGTCATCCAGCAGGGTTAGATTCAGCCTCCACATTAGTGCACGGGGGGGGGGAGTCAAGAAAGCAAAGAATTGCAAGGGAACGATGGGGGAGAGAGGGGGGAGGAAACTTGTGGAAAGAAAAATATGTCCCTTATAGTGGTTTGGACATTCAGTTTAAATACAAAGATCACATACAAATGATTAAACATATATCTTTAGAGAATACTCAAATTACGCATTAGCCGCCACAACAAGTTTTTTTCCATGTTGTGTTCTACTTCAAATATATATTTGGAGCATGCGGAGTGAGAAAAAGAAGGGTAGGTGGGGGAGAGGGAGGCAGGGAGACGAGATGTTCTCTGGACCCTGCTGCCTATTCTTAGAACCGACAGTACACTGAAGGCCACAGCAGCTCCAGCGCTACGAACACACTGCGGCTCTGAGAATAGGACAGCTAATCTGAAGCCAGTTTCACACTCTGAGGTGCAGGGGAAGCTCCTGGTCACACCAGTCTTAAACCTCAAGACGTATTCACTCAAATATGAGTAAAAATGATTGATTCACTCTCCCTTTATGTGTTGCTGGACCCTATGTGCTCCACAGGACTCCATCATGTACCATATCATTTGAGATTTCTGTATCAAACTTGTACTATTTCTCTACGCACTCCTGAAATCATGCGACGAATATAATACGGGATTCACCTCCGGCCCGCTGCACTCCAGACCCAGATATCATGATACAGCGAGTCAGAGGACCCTGGCTTCATTTAAAATGCAGACGGACAATTTTTCCGCTTGTATGCCAGCCTGTTTTCATTTGCTCCTCATGAATCATTTAGCGCGCACACACTGTTTCATGTACACGCGTCGTTTTTATTCGAACCTCAAGAGCCCGGAACACGTGTTTTTTGCCGGGGCCTTACCATTTGTTCCCGACGGCCTGAAAACACAGACGTACAGGAAGAGGAACTGATCGGCGGTTTAACTTTCTCTGGGTCTTTCATCTGCACACATCTACGCCATTGTCTCTAGTCTGGACAATTCATCTGGGATTATATGTGCATTGGCAGCCATTTTTGTTATGATTAGGTCGTTTCTAAATATTTGGACTTTGTTTGTTCGTATTGTAGCAGTTTAAATGTCTGCAATTTTGAACAGTTTGAACACATAGAAGTCCAGTTAGAAATGATCCAACAAGAGGCAAGTCATTATTTCCATCCAACCTCCATGTTGACAAGCATCTTTGCTGCTGCTCTTGAGCAGGACACTGAATCTCTACAGCAGCTGACACTGCACCCTCATCCCCTGTGGAGGAGACACTCACCAAAAAGAGAGATTTCCCTACAGGGATCAATAAAGTGTTTGGCCTGAAAGCTTTTGGTTGTATCTTATGGCAACATGTGATGGCTACACACTGTTCTACCAACTGGGAACTATGTTGGCCAGTGTAGGCTGTTAAAGCAAACTGGTAACACTAGGATGAGCAACAGTGGTACAGAGAGAGTGGGAGGGGGGGGCGGAGAGGCTCTGCAGCTGCGGGGGAGGCCATGTTTATACCCATCCAGCCCTGACAGCCTGGCCGAGTGAAGCTTAGCACAGCAGAGGGATGTGTGTGTGTGTGTGTGTGTGTGTGTGTGTGTGTGTGTGTGTGTGTGTGTGTGTGTGTGTGTGTGTGTGTGTGTGTGTGTGTGTGTGTGTGTGTGTGTGTGTGTGTGTGTGTGTCTGTGTGTGTGTGTGTGTGTGTGTGTGCGCGCGCGCGCGCGCCGTGTGTGCACTCTGTCCGAGCACTAGTCTTACACACTTACCTACCCCTATGCTTACATGCGTACTCCCCCAGTGTGTGACAGGCCTTATGATTTGAGAGTGAGGGGGAAAATGGAGAGGGATGAACTTGGTTAAGAAAACACCAGTCCTGTTCCACTGGCGCCTCTCCACCAGAGGGGGGAGATAAGAGAGGGGAAGGAGGAGGGGAGAGAGAGTGAGCGATGAGTGACCCTAGAAGGAGAGAAATGCTTCCCCCCTTCATCTTTTTTTTTTTTATCCTTTGCCCAACAGTTATTCTTCTCTCACTGGTGGCTTTTGTCAAATCTTGTTTCTTTAACTAGATTAGAAAGACTTTAGTTAAAATTCAGGATAAAAGAGTACAAAGATGTGGGGAAGCACACACACACACACACACACACACACACACACACACACACACACACACACACACACACACACACACACACCCACACACACACACACACACACACACACACACANAATCAGCACTTTGGAAACAGAGCTGAAACAGAGGGGATTATGGGTAAGGCTGCAATGATCTGTTTGGTGTTTCAACCAATCAGAGACAGGCTCTGGATATATCTGAGACCTATAAAATATTGATGAAAGAGAGTATGATAGGGGAGCTATAAGTTATGTACAGGAGGAATCAACATGTCGTCTTCACACCGTTTCTCCCCCTGTCGTGTCTGCAGGAAAGTGACGTCCTCTCTCTGGGAGTTTCCTCTCATCGATCCTGGTGGAAGGACCACTTGCCGGGCTGTGAGGGGGGGGATCCTCCCTCCGCTGGGTGGCAGAAAACCCCAAATAACCATCAGAACCATCAGAACCATCAGGACCATCAGGACCAGCAGAACCACCTGGAGCTGGGCTGCTGGCTGCGGCACCAGAACATCGAGGTTCTGCACTGCGTCCTGCAGCTCGTCCTCGCTGTGAGTTCAAACCTGTTCAGTTAAAGACCCCTAAGCTATAGTCACTCAATTAAAGGTGGGGTAGGTAATTCATTTCAGAAACACTTGTTATATTCCATGGAATGCTCTTAACATCCCGATAGCAATGAATATCTGAAGTGCTTTGACAATAAATCCATAAAGAAATATCATCTGTGGAAGCCGTGGTACTGTAAAAAGCACGACCAATCATCTGAGCCGGCCCGGCTAAAATAACTGGATGGCCTACCTGCCTGTCAGCCTTCCATCTGTGCTGAAACTTATCTCGTGCCCTCATTGGTCATGTGCGCGTTCGTGTGTGTTGGAGGAGGGGCTCTGTGAGGAAGTCTGAAGGAAGTGGCAGATTTTTTTCAGTTGGGTTTTTTCAAATTCTAGCGCACTCGAGTTGCTTTCTCCATTCTTACCTAGCCTACCTTTTAATACGATACGATATACGATAATACTTTAATGGTGAGATCAAGTCTGAAATGCTTCTTGCATCACAGCAGCTCCATGTGTAACATCAACAGACACATATCAAGACACAGCACATGGAAAACAAAACAAACATTTAAAACAACAGCAGGATCAGTGAGAGCTGCTCAAAGAGCCTTCAGCGTGCATCTGATCTGGAGTCAGCTCTGCGTTCACTGAGAGGACCGACTGGAGCACAAAGGATGCTTCAGGCGGACTTTATTCAATTGAATGCAATTAAAGACCCCTACGGTACAGTCACTCAATTAAAGTCAATATTCTATTCAGTTTGCTTCATTGTTATGTCATTTAGCATGTGTTTCCAATATGTAAATCACAATTAGGAAAGAAAGTTAATGTATTTCGTAAACTGCATTTTTATTTACGCATTTCATTGCAAATAAAACGATGGATTTTTAAGATTCTTTAGGTAACAAAAGAACATTATTGATATTCTGTACAAACTGTAACAAAGGTAACATTTGTGATTTTGGGCTACATAAATAAACATTGATTGATTGATCTACTGATAATAAATATACGTGGTAAATAAAATATGTTAATAATAGGGATAATGTAAGTTGTACAATTCTCAGAGAAAAATGGACTGAAAATCAAAAGCAATCAAATAAAATCAATTATACCTAGAGCATAACATAATTAATAGATAATTAACACCACTAAGGGGTTTTAAAATGTCATACATTAATAAACACACACACACACACACACACACACACACACACACACACACACACACACACACACACACACACACACTGTGTGTGTGTGTGTGTGTGTGTGTGTGTGTGTGTGTGTGTGTGTGTGTGTGTGTGTGTGTGTGTGTTTATTAATGTATGACATTTTAAAACCCCTTAGNTACTACGTACTACTACGTACGTAGTACGTAGTTACGGTACGGTTACGGTACGTTCGTTACGTACGTACGTACGTCGTACGTACGTACGTACGTACGTAGTGTGTGTGTGTGTGTGTGTGTGTGTGTGTGTGTGTGTGTGTGTGTGTGTGTGTGTGTGTGTGTGTGTGTGTGTGTGTGTGTGTGTGTGTGTGTGTGTGTGTGTGTGTGTGTGTGTGTGTGTGCTTCCCTAGAGCTAGTGGTACTGCTCTGTATGAATGAGGTGTGAATGACTCATTGCTTACTACTAATGTATGACATTTTAAAACCCCTTAGTGGTGTTAATTATCTATTAATTATGTTATGCTCTAGGTATAATTGATTTTATT
>NW_011355975.1:299875-306849 GCF_000735185.1 Notothenia coriiceps
CGAACACACACACACTCTCTCTCTCTCTCTCTCTCTCTCTCTCGCACACACACACACACACACACACACACACACACACACACACACACACACACACACACACACACACACACACACACACACACACACACACACACATCGATCTGTAGTTCGGAGACAAGCAGGAACATCTTTTTATAAAGGATAATTTAATTAAAACCGACTGAGCATGTGTTGATATTAGCTTTTGTGTGTAACCATTTTGCAACATATGTGTGTGTGTGTGTAGATGTGTGGGTATATAAGCAGTGTGTATGTATCACTGTTTTTTTGTTGTTGTGTTTTTAGGGAATCAAAACACACACAAAACACCTTCCTAACTGTCCTCCTCGTTCCACCGCGGGACAGTCAACAGTGTGACAGTGTGTGAAAGCGAGGCCACTGTGTCGTGATTTTTGATACACACAGTAAATGAACATGACACTGCGTGTTTTACCAGTTTGGAGGTGTTACATTCGATGTTGTTCGACGAGTTCACTCAGTTCGCTCTGTTTTTTATTTCCCTTTGATAAGGCACTCTTTCATTTTGGTTTTAGAACAGCTAATATATATTTCTTCTCAAGTGCAAACTTGACTTATAGATTTAATTTCCACTAACCGTTAACGCCAGATATGTCCTTCTGGCACACCCTCGTTTATAAAGGAGGATTTCGGTCACCTCATTATTATTTAAATAAACAGTTAAGATGGCTTCAATGTCATTGAGCCAATATGAATTGAAGATTGGAAACATCTATTCTATATTCAGTAGCAGTTTGAACATGGGAACGCCTTCTTTTCAAATGATATGTTAGAATCTATTTCTCTATCTCATTGGGTAATTCTGATGATTGAAGTAACACATATTTGAAGGGTGGATTGCAGCATTTTTCACTCTTTAATTTAAGCCGAGCAAATGAAAAATACACTAAGAGTTGCTGTACAAAGAAATAATAAGTAAAAGGCTACATCATCTCCCTCCTTCCTTTTCCTCCCTCTGCCCTCCTTCCCCCTTCACTCCCTCTTCTCCTATCTTCAGTCATCCACTTCTAACCTTTCTGGGTTTATTTTTATGTCTGGACCCGGGTGCCTGGCCTCCCAGCAGGGGTAGGCAGCGGAGGGAGGGAGGTAGGGAAAAGTTAGCAGAGGTACAGAGTGAAGGAATTGAAAGGGGGATGGAGGAGGGAAGCAGCCGTCAGAGGAGGGGAACGCTCTGTCATCACCATGGCTCCCTCTGGCTGCTGGGAGGCTGAAATTACATCTGACTTTGAAGTTAGGGGCAGCAACACTGCCACTGTTGCTATAGTGACAGGAAGTGTGTGTATGTGTGTGTGTATAAACTCCTTGGGAGGTTTATTATGCATGATCCACACTGTGACTTGTCCTGATGGCATTACAGTGCTGTTAATAATCTACTCTCATAAGATACCTGTGCTTTTAAACAAATCCAAGCACACGAATATATCTAGGAATTCATGCTAAGATGCATTCGCACACACACACACACAGACACACACACACACGCACACACACACACACACACAGACACACCCACGAGCGCACACACGACCCATTTCACAGCTGGATTCAAACTTCACGTTGTGCCTTTTAAAGATTAAGATTAAGTTTTTCCTCTTATTATCTTTTAGAAGGTTTAGCTGGCTGCACACTGCGCTATCAGGCAAATGCACACACAACTGTGTGTGAAAAAACACACACATTATGCACGCACACGCAGAGTTGTTCAGATTGCAGATAGCTCTGTTTGGGTTGTTTTAGCTGCTAATATTCCACTGAGTCCTCCAATATTTATGGCTTTTGTTTTCAACTCTGAGCGCGGCGAAGAGCATTTTCAAAGGTAATGTAGATGGACAGATATGCAGAAAGACGGATGGATGGATAGACGTATAGATGGATAGGGAAGAGAGAGAGGGAGGAGAGGTGTATGGAGAGATGGAGAGGTTGAAAATAATGTTCCATTAATGCAGAGCCGGGCTCTTGCTGAGGGCCCAGCGCCAATCTGCATCTCCCTACAGTCTGCCTGCTATACATTTTTCATGAACACTGAGCGAGAATTAGCAACGGATTGCTGCTGCAAATCGCTTCTCCTTGGTCGGGGGCCGATGGAGAGGGAGAGGGAGAGAAAGAGAAAGAGGAGGATGAGAGAACAAGAGGGAGGGAAAAGTGAAGAATCAAGGACGGGGGGCGGGGGAATAGTGGAGAACAGAAATATTGACTGAAAGGGATATGAGGAGAAAATATTGTTGCGGTGTGGTGTCCGTATACAATGTAAACACTTATTATGACAAGCATATATACATAATGTTTCTAGACTGAAAATGAATACACACTTCACCCACCTTAACATCTAATGCATGTTGCTTCTCTCCTTTTATAAATCCTACCTGCACTGGAAGTTACTTTTCATGTTCGTGTTTCCATTTCTCCATGTAAGGAGAGGCAAAATGAAAAAGAACATAGTACCTACAAAATCAAACATCATCCGCAGAAATTATTTTGACATAAATACTTAAACACTGAAAAAGCAAATGTTAAAATGTGTTTAATTAATCATTTGTTAATGATTACAGTCAGTAGTGCATTTCCCAAAAGTTTGAAATGCTGTATAATCCCCTCAAAATTAGGGCAGCAGATTAAGATGTTCTCACCTCCAGTCCCAACATGTACTGTATAAGGGTTATCAAAGCTCAATACTACATTACCCATAATGCACAGAAAAGCATTTGACCTTCCCTGCCTTGTGAACCCCCACACCTTTCTGATAGTCAGCACAATTGCCAGGGTCATCAGAGACACACAAAAGACAGAATATAACAGGATGAGTAGGACTCTTTATAAATAGTAAACTTGCCTTTCGAATCTAAAACATGTGGAATTGTTCTAGCGTCGTTCAGCCTGGTCCTTTCTCCTCTCCTTTCCTCCATATTTCCTCTCCTTGGCCTGTGCACCATATAGTTCTGACCCCAATCCCAGCCCACTCTCTACAATCCAATATAGCCTGCTTTCATTTTCCACCGGTGGCCTTGCACTGCCATTACAGACCCTCGCTGACCGGCTGACTGACTGTTTGTCCACCTGCTCTTTGTTTCTGAAAAGAACAATTTCCCCAGTCTGAGTTTGACCTTCTGAGATTGGCATTTGAATTAGGTGGGTGAATTGCACTCTATAATATTCCCAATTCCACAAGGGTAAATTATTGCAACTACCATTCAATACAATATCTCACCTG
This sequence comes from Notothenia coriiceps, assembly GCF_000735185.1. Lineage (NCBI taxonomy): Eukaryota > Metazoa > Chordata > Actinopteri > Perciformes > Nototheniidae > Notothenia > Notothenia coriiceps. Next base: position 303,144 of record NW_011355975.1, read on the forward strand.
CAGTTCCATAAACACTATTCTTTTTTTTCTTTTTTTACAATGGTATTAGTTATTTTTCAGCATTTAATTTCAAATATTTTAAGACACACAATCTATAGTACCATCTCCATGTGTTTTATGTCCAAATAGTGTCCCAGTCCTGGCCCTGAATGACCCGATGTTCAGTGTCGTTCAGTTTTATTCCAGAAAACCTAAGGCACAGTGTTATCATGTGCCTGTCCCTTGCTACAATATCACTGCTTTATACAGACCATACTGTAGGATGGATCCAGACATGTGTCTATCTATATTGCTGATGAAAAAGAAACAGCTCTTTGACAGAAAGGGAAGATATGTGTGTACATGTGTGTACGTGTGTGTTGTGTGTGTGCAGGGCCTATTATTGTCGCTGTAATCTGCTCTCTCCTGCCAGCCACGGTTATTACAGTTGTCGATATGGTGCTCTGGGCTTTTACAGACACAAGCAGCAAGACTCAGTCTGGATGCCCGCCAGAGAGTGTGTGTGCGCGTGCCAAAGTGCTTTATATTTGTTGCTACACTTGTGTGTGCACATGTGTGTGTATGATCCTCTGCCCCGTGTGTGTTTGTAATTGAGCTCCCCTCTCATGTAAAGACCGGTTCAACAGTGTGTTAATTACTTATGTTACAAAGTGTTTGACCCGCCATTGTACGCATTGTCATATCTCCAGTGTTTATTTTATTCCTGCATGCATGTATGCATGTTGAACGTGTGTGGGGCCCCATCTTTGCTTGGCCAAGTTTAAAGCTATAAAGACTTGGTGCTTCACTGTTAATGGGTTGAAGAAGGGGAAAACAAGAAGAACTTGAAAAGGGAAAAAAACAGCGTGGGAAGAGAGGAAAAGGTTTCAGTGTCTGGAAGGAGAGTCAAACAGGGACTAGAAGGAGCATGAGGGAGAAAGTTCAGGGTGCGGAAAAGTGTTTTTGGTGGGAAGGAAGAAGGCATGTAGGTGTGGAGGGGTTTTCTCCTCATGGTGTTCAGCTCTGACTGTTTCCTGTTGTTTAGTCCTCTTCCACTCTTTACTGCCCTGCCAGCGTGGGCTTGGCAGTGGGTAACAAAGGGACACAGATAATACTTGTGCAACATTTTGCTTTTGTAACACTGTCGTACATGCATAAGCACACACACCGCGAGGGTCAGCGATGGCCCATTTTCCCAGTCACACATACTGCTCTTTTGGAAGAGTACGACCATCTGTCCGATTTGGCCAAGCGATTAAACAAATCCTCCTTCTCTCTCTTCCTCTCTGTCTCTCTGTGTGTGTGTGTGTGTGTGTGTGTGTGTGTGTGTGTGTGTGTGTGTGTGTGTGTGTGTGTGTGTGTGTGTGTGTGTGTGTGTGTGTGTGTGCGTGCGCGTGCGTGCGTGCGTGCGTGCGAGCATTGTGATTGAGGTCTCCTCACATATCAGCAACCTGTGACCTCCATGGGATGAAAAAACATCTCCCATGGTGTTTGTGTGTACAGGTGTGTGTGTCTATTCTTTGTGTTTTTCTGAAATAAAACTCCCATCCCTTGACGGATGTACCGCACTAGAAATTAAGAAACAATATGCCTTCTGTTCAGAGAAAACATCTTGTTTTTAATGGATTCTTTATGAGCTCTAATTCATGGAAATGTTTCAGTGTGTTCTGAGTAAGGTTTGCTTGTTATAATTGATTTTTATTAAGTTTTAATTGTTGTTTCTCTATGGACTGAGTACATTTTAATTGTTTTGATTATTTCGTAATGTAAAAAGAACCCCTGAGCAAACATCACCAATACAAACCTGGTGACTTAAAAAAAATAATACTGTATATATAAAGCAGTCCGTCAACAAACGCCTCTTCACCTTTTTGGGGCCACAGTGTCAAATGTGTAACATACCACAATACTGAAATACAGCTTAAATAAAGTTTAAAATATCTATTTTGTGCTGACAGGTTAACCTTAAAGCTTTCAAATTACATTTGAAGAACATTTTCCTGCTAATACGGCTCTACTTTTCATTTTAGATGTAGGTTTTCTACGTGTAATGGAGAATATTAACACATCACACTACACCCCTTTTGGTGGCCACATCCTACAAATCCTTCCCCAAAGATCTGAGAAAGAACCAAAGTACTTCCCCCACTGCTGACCAGAAGACAAATGTCCATTTATGCAGCCAGACAGCAAAGTGCTCAGAGGAATAACAAAAACATTAGTCCTGTTTAGACAGCGCAGGTTCTACACACACAACCTAACACACACACTGTGTCGGGGTAATTTTGAAAGAATCTTGTGGTAGCTCTGCATAGCATTTGGGCTAATGGCGTGCCGTGCGCTTTCTCCCAGGTCAGCGCATCCATTAGCGGCCATATTACTGCCACATAATGGCTTATTGGTTGGTGGGAAAAAAATTACCAAAGGGCCAGGAAGAGAACAGAGAGCGGGAGAAAGACGGAGAGAGGGAAAGAAAGAGATGTGTCTAGCAGGGCCTCCGAATTAAGTTACAGCTGTTATGATTTGTCGTCTCTCAACTCTTTTTCTCTCTGTTCTTTTTCATTTCTTGTTCCCGCCCCCTTTTCCACCCTCAGGGCTTTGGGAGGTTTTTATCTTTCTAATGAGCCGTATTTTTTTTTGTCTTACCTCATTCGTTCTGTATGGAAACCAATATTTGTCATACTGTCAAGCCAGTGTTTGAATCTAGCATGTGTGTGTCTGAGTGTGTGTGTGTGTGTGTGTGTGTGTGTGTGTGTGTGTGTGTGTGTGTGTGTGTGTGTGTGTGTGTGTGTGTGTGTGTGTGTGTGTGTGTGTGTGTGTGTGTGTGTGTGTCTGTGTGTGCGTGTGTGTGTGTGTGTGTATGTGTGTGGACTGCAGCCAAAGCAAGTGGCGCAGAGTGTTTATGCCAGTGTTTGGCTTGGCGTTGGTGGGAGAAGTGGTTGCAGGGGTCAGAGTAGTTTGGCACCGCGGCTGAGGTTGCCGTGTTGCACTCGCAGCCTTATCGATATGCAGCGCGGTGGGTGGTTTACACTTGACTTGATTGCTTTAATTGGTTTGACACATTTGCAACACACACTAACACACATGCACTCAGGGTTACAGCAGTTCCTGCCGTTCAATGGTTGCTCTGAATGTTTTGTTGTTGTGATATTTTGTTTCGCGAATGTGGGACTCTGCACTCTTCGGCTCAACTTTGCATGAGTCATTCTGCTCCTACACACTCATATGCATATTTTGTAAACACACGCATGCACACACACACACACACACACATACTCACATATATAAACAGTCAGTTTGGAGTAGGGAGAAGTTTAAAGGTGATCCTCTGTTATGAGCAAAAATTCATAAATATGTATAAGACGCAGATCGTAGTGCTTGCGCTCACACACACAACTATGAATTGTGTGTGTGTCAGTCAGTCGCTGCAAGTATGTATATCAGTGATATCAGTGACTGCTTGGCGGTAACTCAGCGAGCATGTGCCTACTTGCTAATGCTGGCATGGCTTGGGTAAAATGTGTGTTTAGATATGTGTGTATGTTGTGTGTGAGTTTGTGTCTGTGTGAAAATGATGTGGAAATCAAATTCACCTTGAAGTGTCCTTCTCTCTCCCCTCACCACCCCCGTATTTTTTCCTTCGTCTTCGCTTTGAACGCACTGCAGCACTCAGTTCAAAGAGGTGTGTGTGTGTGTGTGTGTGTGTGTGTGTGTGTGTGTGTGTGTG
>NW_011355976.1:0-9610 GCF_000735185.1 Notothenia coriiceps
ACAGGCTTTTTCTATCTTTCTTTGTCCAAACGTGGCTCAACAACGATATAAACTCCTACCTTGTTGCAGACATCTTTCTTGACTGTGGTAGAGTGTGCTGTCTTCAGTTCTTTATCAATACCTTATCGACATGTTACTAACCACAATCACAGAAACCACAAACTTGTCTGTGGACTGGCTCTGCTGAAATCATCAGGTTTCATTTTCTCTTCTCTGTATCACCAGACTGAACCATCATATAATTTTCTGTTATCAGCTCATTCCAGAATCAGCAATTATATTTGCAAAAAACTCAAAGTTCACTTAACTCATAAAACCCACAGTCTGTTCTCAGTGTACCTTTGTCACGAACTTGAAAACAAAAGGTAGTAGGACTCAAATGCAAGACCCCAGGAGACAGAGGTAAAGTATGAGAAAAATTCTTTATTTACAAAAACAGGTCACAAAAAAGGATAGACACTCTTGACGAGGTAAAAAAGGTTAAAAACAAAAGGTAACAACAAAAATTCCCTCAGAATGAGGACCAAAACTAATTATCAGAAAAATAGCGTCAGAAAGTATCAACAGAAAAATCACTCACAAAATGAGGAATAAAACTTAAAAGCAAAACTCAGGAGCATGAATCAGGCTTGAAACACTAGGAAAAACGCTGGTACACTGCTACTGACATGAAGACAGGACAAGACGAACTGGCACAAGACAAGGGGAGGCTGCGGAATTTAAACATGAGGTAACTGGGCACAGGTGGAAACAGGGGCTGATGAGAGCAGGCACAAACACACAAGGATATGGAGTCAAGAGACCTGGAATGAGACACAAAGGGTGAGTACCAAAATAAAACAGGAAGTGGGAGACAAGACAAGAAACATGACTAGACTAATATTTTTTATGAAATACAACAACCTTAGCCAATAATAAAACCTTTATTACAAAATAATGAATAGAAAAAAACCCTTCTAATTTCAATACATGTCAATTCATTGATTTATGTGATATGTTGACTAAGTATCTCATTATTTTCACTTGTTAACTCCATATTGTGATACTAAATCAAAATATTTCTAATTAAAGTGACATAGAGGATCCTTTTTTTCATCTAGTTGACGGATTTTGGCTTCCATTCCATTGGCTTCCACCAATTATCGCTATAAACTATTATCACCTATTGCATTATTACGTTACATTTCATTCAGCTTATGCAAATGGTCTTACAGGCAGTGCAATTAACCATGAAGATACAGACTCAACACACAGGCATGCTGCAAGTACATAAGCTTTCAATGAGCCATGAAAAGCTCTGCAAATCTCCGTGGTCATATGAACAGCGGAGTGTATACAGTACAGGCTATAGGGGTTGAGAAGGGCCCTGTGCTGTTTCCATGGCAACGGGGCGCCCAGCGTCTATGATTTCCCCCAGCTCATTGTCGGATCAGACACAACCAATAAAAACTTGCAATTAACTGTCAAAAAAGAGACAGAATTAAACAGCGACAAAAAGAAAGATAGAAAAAGTGAGATAGAGAAATAAGAAAGGAGGTGAAGAACAATACTTAAAATAATTAATAATTAATAAAGGAAAAAAATAAACCAGGCTGATATGACGTGAGGACAAAGAAAGAAGAAAAAGAAAGGAGGAAATGTCATATATGGAGACAGGAAAGGAAAGAAGGAAAGGAAGCAATGAAGGAACGATAGGCAAAAGGAGCGAAAAGAGATTAAATTAAAAAGGCATTGGGGAATATAAAGACATTAAAGAAAGAAAGAGTTGGAACTTAATTGAATAAGGAAGTAAAAAAGTCAACATTAAGAAAAAAAGTTTCAAAAATATGTTAAATTAAATATATATATAATATCAGATGAAGTTTATTCGTCCTGAGGGAAACTGGTGTTCGTCAATTGCAGTACAAAGTAGGAACAACTGCAAACAAAAGTGAAAATAGAACCTCATATAGAAAATAGAGATCATCAGTATGATGCTATGTAAACAGGCCAAAGTTTCAACTGGCTAATCGCAAGGACCAAACAAATGAGAAGTTGCATCTAAGTACGTGAACACAATTAAGGAAACTCATACAGGCAAGTGTATATGGTTATTTCAAAATCTTCTAGAAGTATGGCAATTTAGCATGATCATAGGTCAAATTATTTTCAGATGGTTAATTTTTGAGGACCTTACAATGTTAAAGAACATTTGTTTTCTTCAATATCTTCAATTCTCTTTATGCTAATATCAACACATCACAAGGATAAAGAGGATAAGAGGTTAGGAATAGGGGGATGTCCTATAGAATTTTACAGTACAATCTGCCAAGATTATGATATGAGGGGTTATAATAAAGAACTACCATACATTTTGAAATATCTTGTCTGATCAAGTTCTTTAATCACAAACTAGGCTTAATGGGAGGAAGCAACATGGATACATGGGTGTGTTTGAAAATGAGGGGGTCAATAGGGAATTGTTAGAGTCCTGCCATGAGAATAGAGCTGGATGAATAAAGTGTGTGTGTGTGTGTGTGTGTGTGTGTGTGTGTGTGTGTGTGTGTGTGTGTGTGTGTGTGTGTGTGTGTGTGTGTGTGTGTGTGTGTGTGTGTGCCATGTCAAAACGCTCACTCAGCTGCTCTCAGCTCAGTGCAGACACTCAGGGATCAGAGTGGAAACACTGCTGACATGGCAGTGTCCTCACATGCAAGACAGCAGAACATCATCTGCAGTACACACAGCAGGCCACACGATAAGAATTATGGACAGCGGGACAAAAATGTCTAGATTGTGCATCTAATCTCCATCCACTCCAGCACCTCCACCACCCAACACACCTTATCCCCCTTGTTAGTAAGAGTTATACCAACACAGGGAATTTCCAACAAAGTATTAGCCATTAGAGTAGTGACAGAGATGGAGTTCCTAACATTTATTTCCAACATCTTGGCCATGCTGTGTTTGCATAGTTGTTATGATTTTGTAAGCACAAAATTCAGATTTTAAGTTATTCAATTATTTGAAGTAAGAATGTGAGTTATACTTGTGATGAAATTCTTGCTGCAAAGAACTGGAAACACAAGGAGTACACTGGAGAGCTTCAATTGATGTCAGACACTGAAGATTTATTTGAAGATGTGGCTGGAGAATTGACACAGACATTTGTTGAGACACAGTACAGACCGAGACTCTGCCCAAACCAACTCCGAGATTCTCTTCCCCTGTCCCTGACTAGACCGTAATCAACACTATCCTACAATACACTGCAAGTCCTGTCCCTGGCAGGGTAAAATGGTCCTTTTATTGTCTGAATAAGAGATATTGTATGGTCATATCTAAGACACAGCTGTGGTTGAAGCCCAATCACAAAGAAACGGCCTGCCTTATCATTCTGGCAGAAACAGCGCCCCCTTGCCTTGGAGAGAAGAGTGAGAGAAGAGGTAAAAGCTCAATTGATTAAAGTAAAACTAATAATTTCCTATCAATATTTCTCTTTTTACCATGTCAAATTAAATCAGAGTTGTGGCCATTGCCTCTAAGCTCCTTTCATTGTTCTTGTTCTTTCTCTATTCTGGCCTTTCTTTTTGAGACCCTGACTTTTGGTGAGACATTTTAAATTTGCTTTCATGTTTACATTAGCAACATGTGTGTTCACACTAACCGTGGGTGGTGGGGTACCAGATAACAAGGTACAATTTAACAATACCTCAATTTATCATGGAGCATTTTCTGTCAGTGCTAAATCAGTAAAAAAGCTGTAACTTGATCATATTTAAGGGTCAACCATAGACATTTGTATGTGCCCCCTGGGACCTGAGGCCGGGTCATTTCTACCATTTGATACAGCAGAAGAAACTGTAAGAAAGCACATAAATGCTATGATTCAAACATAACCAAAAGAACAGGTTGTCAGCCCATAACCAAAAAATGCATTTATCATCCTTTGTAAAAAAAGAACATCATCTCACTGACTCACTTTGCATCTAATTTGCCCTTCCAGAGGGAACTAATGTTTAACCCTGTAGACCAGAGGGCCCATGGGTGCATCCTCACCCAGAGACTCCCTCTAATCAGGCTCAATTACTGCGGATAGAAACGTTCAAAGTGCGACCACCTTTGAGAGAGCCTCTGTTTTCTTTCCCTCCCTCTCCCTTCTTTTTCTCCAGAGGACAATTTACTGAAAGCACTCCCTTGGCCAATGCTCGAGGGCCGCTCTAACAAGGCCCCGATTAGGGCTGGATTTGCAGCTTGCTGAGTTCATGTCAGATTGGCATAAAGAGTCCACGTGGGACCAGTGTGGGTGCAGGCCTGGGACCTGATTTGTGCACCCTCCTCGCCTGTCAGAGATAATTGTTAAATGAAAGCGAAGGGTGTCCCAAATCCTGGCAGAGAGGGAGAATCAGAGAGGTCTTTAGTCAGGGCTCAAGGTCTCTACAGGGAAAAAGTGTTGGGATCCGCAAGAGAGATTCTGCTTCAACGAGCGTTTACTGGAAGTAACACTGGTTCAATAATGTGGCTGCTATAAACACATTTTTGAAGGTTTAGCCCCTCTTGTTCAGCACATGGTTCAGGGTGAGGATGTATAAATGTGTGAGAAAAGCCAGACAGGAATTTAACAGGAGACCACTACATTTGTTCATGTACATCGGTACATCTTTACGATCCTTCTACTTTTTCACATTTCTACTTTATGATAAATATAATACACTCTTCACTTCACTCACTTATTATTATTTGACTGCTATATTTATTTTGCAAATTACAATTTTAAGATTAGTTTTGGAGCTATATATCTCTTTATATTGTTTAATAGTTTAACATTTATTTTCTTGCTGTTTATAGTGTTTATTGTAAATGCATTCTTAGTTAGTGTCGTAAGTTAAAGTAGTTTCTATGCTTTTATTTTGAAGGCATGTTTGGGCACTGTGATTAGAGCACCTGGTGTAATTGTATATATTGGAGACAGGTAAGTGGTGGGAGCCAGAGCACTAGTAGTAGGCAAACGTTTTTTTGGGTGTTTCAAGCCACACAAAGGAAAGCCATAAGAAAGGCTTAAGGAACAGAGATATAGGAAAACTGTTCATTGTACTTTGTTATTGGAATAAAATGCACAAATGGAGGTTCTTGTCTGGACTTGCCCTGCGTAAGATCCTCTAACTAGTGCCTCAGCGGCTGTTTTAGTTCTACAGGATTTTGGCCGCTACAATTAGATTTTTCTTTTTAAATAAATAGTTCTTACAGAACTTAACCCCAATACTGATAGACATTATGTGTAAAGGAGTATTGTCGTGCTACTTTAGAACATGAATACTTCTTCCTGTACGGGAATTTACTTCGTTTTTTTGCCTGGGCTGCACTTGGCAAGAGGAATCTTCCTTTTTTCCAATGTCCAATACTCTCTGCATCAAACATTTAATTTCCCATACATGCTTCAACATGCAGCTATTCAGCAGGTCGGAGATGATAAATGCTGAACTAAGAGCAGCAGAAATCATCCTGTCCAAACGTGTCTCTGACCAGATCCTCTGAGTTTCTGACATGTGGCCCAGAGGCCTGAGAGAAACATGATGAGGACTTTTTTTCACAAGGAGACGTCCAACCTGCACAGGCTCTCTTCATCTCTGACGTTGCTGGTTACATGACCAGCTGAACAACATTTTTCATCCACATCATCAGAGGGGTCTTGACCTATAAAAACAACGCTTAACCTGCTCATGATGAAACGTAATGTGAAAGATGGCAAGCTCTGACATCAAAAGGCAAATCTGCAATGCTTTAAATTATTTAATATTTCTCAAGAATAAGACATTAATGAAAAAACTGCATTAGTATTTTTGAACATATAGCAGCAGCCAATGTCTTATCTCTGCAGTACCTGTTCACAAAAGTGTATGGTAGAGGAAATTGTGTTATTTTTGTTTCAGCTCAAAAGTAAAATGTTTTAAGCTATTTTGGAGATTTCTGTTTCAACTTATTAGAAAGGAGGCACCCAAAAATGTTCAGTAACTCCACTGAATGTATTCCACATGGTTACTGGTCACCTTTCAGACTGGAAAACATAAATGATAAGCTCAATAATTTCTCAAGATACATTGATCCCACAATATATTTATCATGTCACCCCTTTTAGAGCACATTGTCACGTGTCAGTATATCTATGGTCAGCAGTCCATGAGTTGAGCGGTGATTTCCCACTTAACTCCTCGCTGATTCATTTGAATTACTTTTCATCCTATGCAATATTTCATTTAAAAAATATATTTGATAAATGGACAAATTAGAATACAAACTTGTAGGCAACAGCATTCAACTGTATATAGAGTAGTGAAAACTTGCTCTACCTTGAGCAGCAACAACAGAAAATAATAATGCACCACAAAAATGTCCTACAATAAAATAAATAAATCACAGGGGACAATTTTACTGCAAAATGACTTCCAAGCCTCAAGTTGTGCACAGTGCGTGGCCCAAGTCCCTTAGTGCTTAAAGTGTCAGAGAACCCAGGCACCTGGGAATAAAGGGCCCCGAGGACCCAAATACCCCCTTGGAAGTTGGTACATGTTTTTTTATTTTATTTTATTAGTTGTGATTAAGATATTTGAACACCAGGGGGCGACAAACTCCACAAAGGGAGACCAGAGCTGGAGGGAGCTGTTCTCCACACACACACACACACACACACACACACACACACACACACACACACACACACACACACACACACACACACACACACACACACAGTGGGCCCTTTAAACACGAAGAAGGAGGAAAAACTAGCCTGCAGAATTAAGAGCATCTTCTCCACACTGACATTACTCATCATCCTACAAAAAGGAGGGGAGAGAGGCTGTAACCTGAATGTATTGAATGCATAGCGCCGCTGACATCGTGACAGCACCAGCTCTGTCTGTGGATCTGTGCAACTCGCTCTCCTGATTGTGTAATATCTTTTTTTTCTCCTCTGCTTCTTCCTGCAAGCGGCCAAAGCTGCATCCGAGAGGAGAGACAGAAGAAGGAAGAAGAAGAAGAAGAAGAAGAAGAAGAAGAAGAGGAGGAAGAGGAGGAGGGGAACACAGGGGGGATTGGAACATTCATCCGTATTTATTTTTCTTCCTATTACATGGCGCAAGGGCTATACAAACGGGAGCTTCCTGGGTGTGATACTGCCACGGTGAATTTGGATACTCAGGCGGCAGCAGCAGCAGCAGCGGCGGCGGCGGCAGTATCCTCCTCTAAACACGGAAGAAGCATCCTCAGCTGCAGCGGCGCCCACACCGACTCCTCGTCCTCCCTCTGCCGGCTCTATGTCGAGTGATGGTCGGCTTGCCTTGCTGGATGCTCCCCGCTCTCTCCGGATCGTCGACGACCGAACCTCCTCTGACCGCAGACCCCCATTTTCGGCGGAAACCTTCCCAGAGCTATAGGGCTACATATGGAAACTGGGGATCAAAATTTTAGGAAAAAGATCAAATCTACGTGGTTATTTTTTTTAGGTTTTTATCGGTTTCTAGGTGGGGGTTTTTGTGTGTTTTTTTAAAAAGCCAGCTAATTAATTAATTAATTAATTAATTAATTTGTTGAGCCTTGATTTGCTCATTCCACCGTGTGAAGGGTTGTAAGAAGTCAACGTGATATTTTCTTTGAACCCCACAATAGGTCGTTATAAAACACCCTGGGAATCGCTTTTATTTCCCCTCGACAGGACTTGAATCTGCCCATTTGTTTGCTCTCTTTTGTTTCCACTAATATGATAGATTTCCCTGCCGTCCTTCGTTTCCCTCCCCACTTTATTATCTCGTTGATTGACCCCCTTTTTGACGAACAAAACACATTAGAATAATAATATTATTACTAATTGTTAAGGTAGCTTTGGATTTAGTTGTACTTCTTAATTCTAAATGTTATAACCTCTGACTGTAACTCACTGTAACAGACATATTGAACTGTTGTACTGTAAGTCTGCCATTACTCTAACCCCCTCCAACCAACTCTGTACTCTATTCGAGCTCATGTTAATTCAGCTCGGTGCTCAGCTGTAACCTTTTCAAGTACAGAAACAGGATTTTCTTTCTTTTCTTGTGCAGGCCTGCAGAGAATAAACCTCAGTTTGGTTTGTCTCACTTCCATGTTTAGGCTGGGCAACTATAAGCTTTAGGAGATAATTAATCCTTTAAAGCTCAGTGTTATTCTCCATAGATCTGCAGCCGTAGGCCTGCCGAGGTGCTGTCATCCTCTGCATACCTACTTTTTTAATCTAATATAAGGTGTAAAAGTAAGAACAAATAGAGAGGAGAGACATCACTGCCTCTTCCTCTTCACCCCCCTAAACCTCCATCCTCCTCCGTTTTTCTCTTGTTTTGGTCCTCACCCAAACGCAACCATAAGGTTCCTACCGCATCCTCCTCCTCCTTCTTCCCTCTCCTTCCGCTCGAGTATATCCCGTTTTTTCGGTTTGGTTTGGTCCCGCAAATTTTCAAATATTTACTTCCTGTACATCAAGAGGAAAGGGGGTCCCCCTTTCATGGAATGCGGAAACATGGGTCTGTTCGACCGCGGAGTCCAGATGCTGCTGACCACGGTGGGAGCCTTCGCGGCCTTCAGCCTCATGACCATCGCGGTCGGCACGGACTACTGGCTGTACTCCCGCGGCGTATGCAGGCCCAAGTCCATGAGCGAGAACGAGACCAGCAAGAAGAACGAGGAGGTGATGACCCACTCGGGTCTGTGGAGGACGTGCTGCTTGGAAGGTAAGAGGAAAGACTCTTTGCTGCTTCCTAAAAAACCTTCCCAACATGGTTCCACCTGTGGTTTTGAAGCTGTCTCTGACAGATCACAACACACATTTTTATTGCAGGATGTAAAGCTCTTCTGTGCCTGTTCCTCTAATGCCTCTTGGAGTTTAAAGGTCCCATGTCATGCTTTTCTGGTTATTACCCGTCCCCTTGTGTGTTATGTAGCTTTTTATGCATGTCAACGGTCTGCAGAGTCACAAACCCTCAAAGTACACCCTGTAGCGAGTAAAACTCGAACACAGAAAATACCTGTCTATGCTGACCCAGAAAGCCTCGTTGGAGATTTCTCTTTTTCTCCCTGGGTACAGTGACGTATTTGGGTATAGTAACGTAACGTGACGGACCAATCCGCGGAGCCATTACGTTACGTCCGCGGAGCCGTTACGTTAAGTCCGTGGACCAATCCGCAGACTTCCTCACACACACTCAATCTTTTCTCAGCTGCAGCTCCGCCGATTTCTCCGCCTGAGACGGCGGAAAGCGGCGAGGCTGTGAGTCTGTGTGTGAGCACACACACACATATGTGAGCACACACACAAACTCCAAGCGTGTGTGTGTGTGTGCTCGGGCTGGTTTCGGGCTGGGTTTCGTTGTGTCTCGTTGTCTCGCAGACGGCCACTGGGCTCACAGGGAGGGGGGGCAGGAGCTCCAACAAGCCGTTTAGGACAGAGATACTATACTATACAGAGATGCTGTTTGAGAAACCAATGTGAGTTTGGAAAATTGCACAATATAAATCTATTCTAGTATACCTCAACAATGGAATTATGATCAGTAGAAATGGCCATGACATCATGGGACCTTTAAGGACTCCAACGTCTATGTTAGTTTCC
>NW_011355976.1:9640-20006 GCF_000735185.1 Notothenia coriiceps
GTGTGCCTTGGAAGTCTCAGATTCTAGTATACCTCAACAATGGAATTATGATCAGTAGAAATGGCCATGACATCATGGGACCTTTAAGGACTCCAACGTCTATGTTAGTTTCCCAACATGAAATGCACAGTACAAAACTGGTGATACTCCCAAAATCCCAAGAAATAGGTTCCAAGGTTTCTGTTTTAGGTTTGGAGTCAAAAGGTTAATAAGACAAAAATTAGCAAAGTTCTGTGCTTTTTCAACACACACAAACATTACTTTTTTGGTTGAAATTATACTTACCTACAACCTGTCGCAAGGTTGTTCCAGATAAACATTGCTTCATCCAAAAAAAATTCAAGGGAAGCGAAACTTGGACAAGCACATTTTTAGCGCTCAAAAGGACAGAAAAAGGTGGCTATATAACACAACATATTAAAGGTGTTCAGCTCCTGTAGGCAGGGTGAAGCGGTTTTATGTTTTCATAAGGCATCTCAAAGGGTTGCGAGATCATTCTGAGTAGTGGCTACATTATTTTACCTATTGGAAAGAAAATAAATCATAAATCTGCTGCCAAAATGTTTTCAAAATGTCTTCTCTCTACATGTTTCTCTTTTTTCCAGCAAAGTACTGAAGAGTTTTACATACAAATCTACTTTATGTTGAAGTGAAACATGCTGAGACACATGCTGTGCTTCTTTGTAAGGGGTGCACAAGACAAAAAAAAACTTGGATATCGACCATCAAAACACTTAAATCCCGACTAATATAGCTCTGGGAGCGTGTTCAGCTCCTGCAGGCAGGTGAAGCAGGTTTGTGGTTGCAGCCTGAAGCTGTTGCATAAAAGCCTCCCACACCACTCTGAAACAGTTCCTCTAGTCAGACACTAGATTTTAAATAATGAAATAATGACATATTCAGGAGCTGTATTTAGAGGGGAAGCTTCATCATATATCAGCCTGATATATGGACAAACCAATACACTGGTCTAACCTTAATTAAGGGACGCAGCAGGGGTTCTGTCCAGTTAAAGAGGATGTGACAGAGCAGTTTGTGCAGGGTGTTTTTTTACACGATGATGCCCCAGAAGTAAATGCATGGTAGCAGAGACCAATGGTGGCTGTGCTCAACGCTGCTTGTCGTTTGACCTTTGACCTGAGATGTCAAACACGTCCTGAGAGCAGGTTTTCATACGACCTCCCACACCTGCCCCGTAAGACAGAGGCGGCGTGCTCTTTGTCCCAGTGGAGGCATTTGGGTGCTGACTGGGGAATGTGGCACTGTAACCTTGTGAAGGCACAGAGCGTTACAAATCTGCTCATCTTCTTAGCTGTAAGATCCTCAAAAGCCTTCATGCTCCTCTGGCTCCTCTGATAAGAAGGAAGACTCTTTTACACATTCTGTTCAAAGATTGATAACTAGTTTGAAGTCTAGTTAAATCAATATTTTTACCATCATAATTTATAAAATTACACTGTGCAAAGACTTACTTTGGCTTTATGGAGCTTCGTGGTGAGCTTTAGCTTGTTGTTTATCAGTTTGACCCACAATTTACTGTTTTGATTCCCTCCCAACCCTCGTATGTGTGTCGTTGGATAGAGGCTTGCCACCATGTGTGTTGATGGATGAGTGAGAAGCTCACTGTAACATGCTTTGGATCAAATAAATTATCATCATTTACCAATTGGTTGAATGAGAAACAAATGTTATTGGTATCGGGTATTTCATTTGTATTCACCTGAATTCCTGATCACAGCGTTTACACCTCAGCTGTTTCTGACACGTTTTTTTTTTGTTTTACCAGAAAGAGTGAGTGTGTTTCTGAGGTCTCACAAAGTGTTTCTTGTGTGGATATATTTAAGAGATAACGCTGCTCTACTGTTCTTACTGTGCCTGCATTAATGCACATGGGATTAATCACAGCTGGAGTGTAATTGTGACACTGACTGGCCTTTATCCCTGCCAGGCCATTATTTAATTGGCAAACCAAACTGCATAGAGTCAAGTCGAGATCAAACCACCGCACTTTTGGCACGTTGTGTGTGTGTTGCTTTTGTATCGGCACAATGAGCCTCTCCCTTTGAATCAGAGATCAAAATGGCAGGAAATAAATCCAGATTATTCATTCTCGATTCATGAACGATCCCCGGCCCAGAAGAGGCAAGGGAGTGGAAATAAAGGGGGCAAGGGCATTTACTTAACAGGGTCAGATTCATTTAAATTCTAATTCAAATCACTTCCTTCTCAGGAAATTGGGTCTTAAAAAGTGAGAACTTTTAATTTTAGGTAGTTTGTAAAAATTGAAAAATAGAAAACTACAGAGCAGATGCAGCTGCAGAGAGATAAGAAGCCTGCAAATCAAGACTATCAGAAGGAGTGAAGTTTAACATTTCAGATGTTAATAAGGCTCCGGTTTGCAGCTCGGCTCAATTAATTCAAAGTGCCAAGATGACTAGTATTCATCTTTCCCCCAGCTCTTCTTAAACCATGCATTACTGGGGATCAGGCAGCAACTGATAACTAAAGTCGCAGCACAAAACACAGACTGTGTGTTTGGCAGCGCAAGCCCACACATCCTGCTCACAGAGTGGACACAGGTGGGCGATGGTTTGTGTTTGTATAACCAGCTACTGGAGAGGAGAACCTGTGAACAAGCAAAATGGGAATACCCACACTGGGTGCTTCAACACCTCGACCTCTGCTTTGCTCACTGCTTGTCAGAAAACACAATAATCTCACTCCTGGAGAAAGAAAAGATTGTCTTTCTATTGCAACAGCTTAGGGTTGGGATTCAGAAGCGAAATATGTTTGTGTGTAATGCACTGAGTCTATCCTGCGAGAAATAGTATCTGGACTGATCCTGGTCATTCTTGGATCAGAAGCAGAAAATATGTGAATTTGCTAGACTCTGTCATTAATGATCACTGGCCAGAGAGAGACCAGTGAAGAAACATTTGTGTAACAGTTTCTCCTTTTAGCAGGTGTTTTGTTAATGTTACTCTGCTGTTTTACCCTTTTATTTCACCAAAATGAGCACATACACAGCGTTGAAATTCTGTTGGTGGGACATTTGGAGATCTAGGAAGAATCAGTAGTTGCAGCTCAAGGTCACCTACATTTGTTTTCAATGTCCTGAAGTTTGAAACCGATGATTTAGTGTCCTAATATATTATTTTTAATGTGTGACAACTTTGAATGTCAGTTGGAGGTCTACTTTTATTTGTTCTACGTTGGTTTACGTCCACATTTTGTTATCAGTATCAGTTTTGTAAACTTGTTTGGGTCCACATTGTAGCTAGCCCGCAGTTGTTACTATTTTAATGGAATGTGCCTCGGCTGTTGATGTTGTAGACCAAGTGTGTGCAATTCAGTCTGACAGTATTTAAAGTTCAGTGATTGTGGTTCATAGAGAGATTTAGCCCTAAAATTGTTTGTTGTGTATGAATTGGGCCCTGGAGCCGACGCTCACTCGTCCTCTCTGGGATGTCTGTAAGAACAGCCACTGTGCCCCCTTGTTCTCTTAGCCAGGTGTAGCGCTCTGCGTTTGCTGCTAATCTGAGGCATTCGTCTTCATTACAGCGCCGCCCTCAGGCTCCACTGTGGAGGAGACAGTGAGAGGCAAGGAGGTGTTGGGGAGGAATGGTGGACCCTGTGATGAAGGAGGGCCACCATGGTGTGATGTTTGCCTTTTATTACCTGTTATATAAAGTCTCTTAAGGTTCATCATTCAATGTGTTTGTTCTTCTTCCCTCGCAAAATCACCTCAACTACATTATGTGAAATGCAACGTACTTCATGTCCACTGTGATCATGATATCTATTTTCTAATAATATATAGGATTGCAAGTTCTGATTAAATTCCTTATCCATCTGCTGTTTACTTATATGTATTATTATTCATCTAAATAATCTTTTAATCTTTAAAATATCTGAAAATGGTCTCCTACAGCCAAAATCGTTACGTCTCAAAGCAGTCCAAAGTTTACCATCACAGAAGACAAAGAAAAGCATAAATATGTCCTATTCTAGAATATATAAATGGAATTCATGCTTAAACAACATCACAGCTATGCTAACAGCTCTGTGAAGCCGTTCACTTTGAGCGCACGATATCAGTCGAAAGAAACAAATGCATTTGCATTTTTATCAACTTAGAGCATTTTCAATCAGCTAAACTGATGTTCAGACAATAAGATGAGACTGTTCAGACATATTTGAGTGATTCAGTACTCCAAAATCTAGTAGACAATTATGATCTCATGAATGTACTGAACGTTGGAGCCACGGCGAGTTATTCCTTTACAATCCAAACTGTTCTTCCCCCAACAATGATTATAGAAAAATGTGCTTTCCTTTTTTTGAATCTAAAATGGCTACCACATTTCAGTATGGCCTCCCACTGCTGCTGCCAATCACCACAGACCACAGTTCACACATAACGCCTCAGGATTTTATGTATTGGCTCGTGGGAGTATCAATGTAGTGTATATTCATGCATGTGAAAACACATGTGGGAGTATGTTGTGTGTGTGCTTTTGTGTACTTTTACATGATGTTTGTGTATTGTGTAGAGCAGGATGAGAGGCAGGCCTGAGATAAAAGCAGATAGCAGAGCAGCGGGGAAGAGAAGAGCTGGATTAGTCTCATAGTCCAATCAGATAAGGATTACACCGCTGGAGTATGCCCACCCAGGCTAATGTACCAGCCCCTAAAGTGGCATTACACCGTATTATGACACACGATCCACTGTACATCCAGCTGCATGGGCCGGCTTACAGTTAGTCACAAGTTCAGAGTGGATGGACAGTAGGGCTGTACTGAATAATTGAAAGCTTCCTTTATAACAGTGGCATTCAAATTCTAAATCAACATTCAAATTATATGCAGCTTTTTGCACGTCTATTCATTTTGTTTAAACGTGGTATTTCTGGAGATAGGTAAAGATAAAGCTTCACTAATATTAGAATTACATTCCAGTGGTGACTGCGAGGATTGTTCTAACTCCTTTAATCCCACGACTCACTTCATACAAATTGAGGAATTTGTTTGAGGATTAAACATTTTTTTATATTGATGACGTCATAAAATAAGATTATTGCCATTTAAAGCTTCATACAAAAACTTTAATAAAATCTTTAAACGTTAAAAACAACCTTAAAGAAAAACTAAAGTGAGGGGCCTCGCCGCCACTTGTTGGAGTAGAAACCGAGCCTCCGTCAGGATGCTATCACTACTCCCCCCTCAGCTGATAGCAGCTAAAGTGACTGAGCTCCATTGCTCTGCACTGTCACTCTGCCCTGCAGCGGGCGATGGATGGGATTCATTTTGCCCTCCGCTGAGACTGCAGACAGTCACTACCAAACACAAGTGTTATATTGGTCTCAATGTCGCCCTCTCTATTGCCCACTAACGCCAAATTACAGGCCAGGCAATACCGGATGAGGCTGAGCCTGAAGTGGTTGGAGAACTCTGGGCCTTCAGTTGTATTACTGTCCGGGTTAACATTTGTTATAATTCTCCAGTTACACGGACATGCATCAACAAACGCTGGTACCTGGGTATCAGTGTAGAGTTCATTGATTGTGTTGTAAGTGCAGCCTCAGGTCTGTTTAGGTTTGTGCTGTTTTACCACAGGAAACCAAACTTTCGTTGAAAAAATAATCTGTCTATAATGATAAATGGACTGCACCTATAAAGCGCTCTTCCTGTCTTAGTGACAACTCAGAGTGCTTTGCATATACAACTCAAGCATTCATACATTCACACACATTCATTCAGAGACTGAGGCTGCCATTCAAGGAAACTAGCATTCACACTCACACTGCAAGGGAGCCATTTGGGGTTAAGTATCTTGCCCAAGGACACATCAAGATGTTGACTGCACAGGCTGGGGATCGAACTACCGATCTTTCGATTGGAGGATGACCATACCTTCTGGGCCAACAGTATTGTATGTTGATATATTCACAGTAAGTGTTTAATGACATACTGAGGGTGATGTCTCATTATTTACGTCGTTACATTTGGAAAATTATTGTTTGCAGGGGACCAAAAGCAGTTAAAAGACACTACCATAACCTGACAGAGCCAGAAGGAGCTGGATTGTTGAACATTAACAAAACCATTATGGAATTATATCAAACTTGAAGTCAATAGAGGTTTAAAGTAAACACATCGATACATGATTATGATCCCGCCCCCTTTAAATTAATAATCATGTCTTGGTGGAGCGGCGTTCAGCTGTCCTGAGCGAGTCTGAGATGAGATGGACAGTAGACGCGGATGTGATGGCATGGTAATTGGTTTCGTGTATGATTAATGGCTCAGATGGCTCTGGTCGATGGGAGAGTGGCTGTAAACTTTGGTCGCACTCTCCCATAAATGCTGTCACCCGCTGAGCATGGAGACCCTACCTCTTACCCCTCACAGTAGAGTAAGAGCCTCAGCTATAAATTAGAAAAAAAATAAAAGCATTAAAAGTGGGGACATGCGTCAAAGAGGAGTAGCGTTTCACTTACTACATAATAATTATCCCCTCTGACCCCTGACACATCATTTTCATAACAGCCAACAGCACTGCTTGTGTGTGTGTGTGTGTGTGTGTGTGTGTGTGTGTGTGCGTGCGTGCGTGCGTGCGTGCGTGCGTGCGTGCGTGCGTGTGTGTGTTTGTGGCTATAGCCTTGATTTACAAATGTTATTTTTAGCTGCTGTTGGTCCTGTTGGGTGGGGTCTATCTTTATCCTTCATGACCAGAGAACAAATCAATACCAAACCCACCCTGGGCTAGTCTTTGTGTAAGCACACTGTGTGGCACCACAGCTCACCAGACCATGATACAACAGACAGTTCACTGCCTGTGTGCACAAGCATTTCCAATGTTGTCAAACTCCTGTAACTCCACTTATTAACATTTAAAAACAGGATAGGATATCACACCTAAACTCACTCACACTTGTTGGCTTGGAAGTCTGCTCTCTGAAAGCAAGCAATTTTTGCAGATAAAAAAAGCTTGTCAACAGCATCAAGCAACTCCAATTTCTGACCAACTATGGCAGAAATCTGACGGTTTGGAACAAAAAAAGAAAATGTTGCTTTCATTTATTTTGTTACATATTTTGGGTAGTTTGAATAGGTACATTTCCATCAACCATAGTACGTAATGAAAAGGATATTAGGGGCTTTAACAATCCAATACCTAAACAAACAAAACAATTTCTCATTGTCGTGGATTTGAGAAGTGCAAACGTACAGGTTTTTATTATATTCAATTTAAATGGGAGAACCAACAATACATTTGACGAGACAACCTTGGGCCATGGGGAATTATAATACGTTTTTTTAGTGTCGAAGATTTTATAAACAAAAAGCCTAATTGAAAATATTTTTCACATTAGTTGACGATATAAACAACCAATGATAAACTGACATGTAAACTGACCAAGCTTTATAAGCCACTGCAATGCTCAGGTCAGAAGTCAACAGCAAAAGCTAGTGTATCCACTGGGTTTTCATACTCTACAAGCAGACTCTCCGCTGCTGTTTATCAAACTAATGTTGTTCCCTTGAAAATGTAAAGTTTCCATATTAAAGTGGCTTGAATAACCACTCGATTTTCAGTGAGATTGCACTTTGATTACATAGAATTGATCCTCTTACAATGAAAGTGTAATTACCAGCAGGCCAATCTCTGATTCCATCGCAGCAGAGCTCCTCTCCGTTCCACTCCACTGGCTGTATCCTTAAGCTGTAGAAACATCCCGAAGAGACCCTGTATTAAATGATAATTAACTGCAGATACAATCCATTCATTTTAAAAGGAAGGTGCGAGTCACCTTCTTCTTTTTTTCCTGCCATGGCATGGAGAAAGTACAACAATCTGCCTTTAGATTAATTGGTAGTGTCCATGGCGCAGTTCATTTTCAATTTATTACACCGTATTTGCTTTGTGTCAGAACGCAGCCTAAATACACTGCATCATCTCAGAGTTGGATGAAGGAACAGGAGAAGAGTTAGGAGTCTGTTTGGTGGCTTTAAACCATCTGAATGTACCACCGCCTGCTGATAATGGCCCTAATGCTAATAATAATAATAATAATAATAATAACACTAATGATTGTTTGAAAGATATATCAAGGCTAAGGAGTACCTTAACTCTAATTTATTCTCTCTTCTTTTTAATCTTCTGGTGAGACAAAACAATGTAGTTAAGACGTTGATTAATTGAGAAAATAATCAGTGCTTTAATCAGCAGAAAATAACAGTTTCTGTCATCCCAAGTCAAAACCTCAAGGCATAAACCACATACAGCAGAAGTGTAATTTATTTTGGCATGAAATGTGACCTTTGCTGTGATTAATTATTATTTTCACATTGTTGATTGTATATACATCAGATAGAATAGCTTCTGTGACGCAGTAGCTGAATGGTAACAATGAACAAAGCTGAAGAGAAGCGACAAAGATGTTCCCTCCTATGCAAAGCCTTTTTAGCACCCAGTGGGAGAGCTGCTGATGGCTGATGGTTCCTATAGCGAAGCTGGGGGTTACTATGAGGGGCCGGGTGCAGGACGGAGGAGGAGGCTCAAGGTAGCGGCAGAAGGGAAGCGTCTGAGCATGACAGATTGAGAAGAGAGCAAAGGGCAAATATAGAGGGCAAGGAGGAAGTAAACAGATAGCTTGATGTACTTCTGCAGTGAAGTGAAACAGCTGGTCTGAGAGGATGAAGGTGATCCAGTCCAGATGGCTGAGCAGGTGTGTCTGCATTTAAAGTGTATACTCAAGGCTTTATGGTGCATTTACAGATCAGATGTTTGATTTGTTTTCTGTGCAACAATGCAAAGAAACTAGACAGCATTGTAATTTCAGACAGAGATGTTCTGATTGAGTTACAGTTTAGGAGTCTGAGACTGTAACAGGTTTTGATTTGCTCCTCTCACCTGTGGCCTCTTCCCTTAGCTTTCTATCAAATACAAAAATAACTTTTTTTTAATGATTTTGTTCATAAACCAAAGTATTGGAGTATTGGGCATCCATAGTTGTGGAGATATTTCAGGGCGGACGTGGAAGACAGACTCAGCATCCTTAGCCATTACTGTTTTGCACTACACATGTGTTTATATATTTTCCTTTCACTTCCATATTTAAATTTCCGGACTGATTTTGGTCAAATAAGACATTTGAAAAAAATAAACCAGGTTTGGTGTCTTCAGAGCTATGGCACGTCCTTTGGCGTCCATGTTGAAAGGCCTTTGTGACTGCCTGTCCTCTCTTGAGGACATCAGAGCTGCCTGTCAGTGTGACGCTGCTCAGATGGTCATGTTTACTGCACTCCAGAGTGAGTATTTACTGCAGTCAACAGGGCTGGCAGACCCCACTGTCACAGCAAATGGTGCTGTTGGGAAAACAAACAGTTGTAATGAGACTGTATCTGTCAATTGAGACTGCTGAAAAGCACAAGAGAGTGAGAAAGAGATGAAAGGTTGTCACATGATGACTTCTTTGAAATGGTCAAGTTTATTTTATTTCGGTGAACCTTGGGTAGATTTTAAACAACTGAACTTCACAACCATTTATATCTAACAATTGTTTTAAAGGGGCCTAACTTGAATTGATTTGGAAACTGTTTGTTCTATCACTCACATGTCTTGCTGGAGCAGCTTGACAGAGTGAGCTGGGTGCTTAACCTGAAGCATGATGATTTAATAGGCTTCCTACTGGAAATGATGTAAACCTGGTGTCTGGGAAAGGCTGACACTCGATTATTCATGTCTGTGAAGGTGCGTACTGTGACTCTTAGACAAAGCATTCGGCAAACTGCTGACTATGCTGCTGATATTTTGCCGGGATAAAAGAGACAACGCCACGCTAATCTGCGGATCAGAGCGAATCAGGGAATTTGTCAAAATGAAGCCGCCGCTGTTATCATCGCTACATCCTGATGTAGGCGAGGATAAGGTGTTGCTAAGTCCACTGAGGAGGATGATGTAATTTCCAGGCGAGCATGCTGCCTCTCTCCTCCCCCTCTCTTCTGTCCTCTATGTGTGCACGTGTGTGTGTGTGTGTGTGTGTGTGTGTGTGTGTGTGTGTGCCTGTGTTTTCGAAGAGCAGTAAGGAACAGGATGAATTTTTAATGAGCAGCAGCGTGGCTTCCCTTTGCTCTCTCAGATCGCTTTCCAGGACAGGGAGTCTCTCATGATCATAGCAGCATGCACACAGGCAGCTCTGGGTGAGAACACACACACATACACACACTAACACACATGTATGAAGACATTTTCACCCGGAAATGACTGCAGATGTGAACCACACATGCATGCTTTTTTCTCTTTCCTCTCAGCAGTGTAGGCTCTGACTCACAGTTGTGTGTCTGTAATTGGTACGTACGT
>NW_011355976.1:20057-23456 GCF_000735185.1 Notothenia coriiceps
AGTACGTCTGTAATTGGTACGTACGTGTGTGTGTGTGTGTGTGTGTGTGTGTGTGTGTGTGTGTGTGTGTGTGTGTGTGTGTGTGTGTGTGTGTGTGTGTGTGTGTGTGTGTGTGTGTGTGTGTGTGTGTGTGTGTGTGTGTGTGTGTGTCTTTAATATGTCATGCCGTGACAGGCCGACGCTGTGTCGGTCTTTAGGATGACTGCATGAACGAGTTGTGAAAATGAATCTTGTATTTACCCACAGTGCTCTTCATACTGCCCGCTCCGGGGGGCAGCACGGCCACAGAAGTCAGAACACAACTTGTATTAAAGGCTGTGAAATGAAATAAAACAGAATATGACAAACTACATGGCTTCCCCTCCCAATACACATGTCTGCATTTATTACTGGACAACATCTAATCATCTTTTCCCTTCACGACGCCATGCCAGTTTGAGTTAAGACAATAAGACAGAAAGAATTAGCAAAACAGTCTGTATAATTACGAGAAATTTGAAAAAATCACATAATTTTCTTTTAAGACCAACATATAACATTCATAACACCTCCTTATAGTGCTTATTGTAACGATTTTTCTCGACACCAGCCTCTAAAATTCTTCAGTGCTATTTTTTTTATTATACAAACAGCCAATAGTATTGCCCTGATGAATAACAGTATAAATTCAACTAAAATAGTATTCAAATCAGAGAATACAAAAATTGATTTGTCCTTTTTTGGGACACCCTTAAGCAATTTCTTTAAATTGAAGTGCTGCAGATACAGTTTGAGTGATGCTCAAAATAAGGAGTGATATGTATTGGTCATGTGTGACATGTTTTGTCTAATAACAATAATGTCATGATAGTGTTGATCATGCTGGCTTACTCACAGAAACACAACTCTAATAAAACATCTGCTCATAAAGTTGTTACAGCATTATTTAGTATGAGTAGTGTAAATCCAGCCAACACAAAGCAACATGTGCACCCTTCTGTTTTTGTGCAGACGATTGATGCAAGTCAAATATTAAAGGGCCCATGTCATGCTTTTCCGTTTATTACCCGTCCCCTTGTGTGTTATGAAGGTTTTTCTGCATGTAAACGGTCTGCAGAGTCAAAAACCCTCAAAGTACACCCTGTAACGAGTAAAACTCTAACACAGAAAATACCTGTCTATGCTGCCCCATAACGCCTCGTTGGAGATTTCTCATTTTCCGTTGTTTAGTTCCTGGGTTCTGTGACGTGTGAATACCCAGAGGATATGTACAGCGTAGGGCACTGAAGAACGATGCTGTTCCTACTTTGTTTGGACCAGCGGGAGATTCGGGTACACAACCTGTAAGTATTCATTGCTGTTTGTGTATTTATGATGTTTTAAAACAAACAAGGTATCTACCACGACTGTTTAAATGGGTAAACGTTTTTTGGGCTACTAAGTTGGGTCCGCGGAGAAATGCTCTCCGCAGACCCATGCTCACAGCGTTATAAACCTTTTTCTTACTCAATATCAAGCCACACTTATTGTTTTTACTTCGGCTGTGAGTGTTTGTGTGTGCTCAGAATGAGTTTTGCTTGTTCTCGCTGTATCGCCGACCCGGAAGCTTGTCCGCTCCTCGCAGCAGATCGCAGCAACGAGCCTCGCAACTTCCCGACCAATCAGAGCACACTGGGGTCACAGGGAGGCGGGGGGGCAGGAGCTCCAACAAGCCGTTTAGGACAGAGAGTGAATACACATACTATACAGAGATGCTGTATGAGAAACCAATGTGAGTTTGGAAAATTGCACAATGTAAATCTATTTTAGTAGACCCAAACAATGGAATTATATTCAGTAGAAATGGCCATGACATGCATGGGACCTTTAAGATTAGTCCTAACTACAAGGAACCAATTTGGAAATAACAAACATGTCAGCCTCCTAGCGACAATATTTCCCACTCAAACTTCAAAAGTGTCGACAAACTGTTTGCACCCATTCTGCCAGTTACACCAAAATATATTCCATAATTCCCACTCAAGTAGCTCGTTTAGACTATATCAATTACAATAAAACAAGACTTGTAAAAGGAGCATCTCTGAGTGCTTGAACCCCCGTTTTCCTGTTCTTCCTATTCTGAGCTTGTTTTTTGAGTGAATAAGAACCCTAAATCTCAACATTGCACAGTAGTTTTTTTGCACAATAGTCCATAATAAAATAATATTTGCTTTTTGTCTTGTAAGTAGAATAAAGTCATGTTTGCAGTTAGTCGACTAAAACGGTGACCTTGCTTATTGACTCTTCATCTAGAAGATTCTCTTCGTTTAGGCCTTTTGATTAACCCGTCATACTGCATACATTCCTTTAAATCAACTATCACCAATGCTGTACATACAGTATGTGCCCTTGAAAGGTCACTAGACAAAATGGACATTTGCTGATCGCTGTACATACTTCATTTCTCTTAATTAACTATATGAAGTCAGAGAAGCTCTTCAAATGTGATACTTGAACAGCAAATGTAGGTTATACTTCTCCAAGCGTCAGAAATGGGCAATACGCAGAGAGATGGGCTTGTCACCACTAACCACATACAGGCTTAATTAAAATGATTACCCAATAGAATTAAGTGAGGATCACACGGCTTCTCATCTCCTCTTACCGGACCCCCCTTCTTTTTTCAGGGGCCATGATATTACATTTCCACAGAAGCTACATGGGATTTAACTGAGGAGAAAGACACAGGAAAGGATGGGAGGAGGAATGAAAAAAGGCAGGGAAGAATTGGCGGGGAAGAAAACTGTGTTCAAGAGGACACTTGTCTAATATGAGAGGAAGGGAGGGGGGAGTGTATGGGTGGGTGGGGGGGTAGCACAGACACACAAACATACCCAGCAGCATTTACATAGATGTAATGAAACAGGGAAATGGATGAATGCATGCCTCCATCCATCTAGCCATCTTGCGTGCCCTCCCTTTGCTGCCTTCCCCTTAAACTCCCCCTTCTTTCCTTCTCCCAGCATGCCGCGCTGCTCGCCGCTGCAGCAGGGCAAGAGATGACATGTGGACACTCAGTGAATTGCCAATCGCCACCGAAAGAGAGAGGGGGAGAGAGAGAGAGAGAGAGAGAGAAAGAGAGAGAGAGAGAGACTAAGGGGAGGCGGTTTGACGCATCCAGACTGCATCCATTGGCTTTTTTTTTCCTACATTAAAGATTAGAAAAAAAGAACTGCAGAGAAGCACTACACTGAATACTGGATGTATGCCCCCCACCGCCTCCCCTATTCAAGTCTCTCCCTCCTCACCCCTTTGCTTCTCTGACCCTGTCTCACGCGCTACCTCACCCTCTCCCTCCCTCTCTCTTTCTCTCTCCCTCACATACTTTCAGCTCAGGAAGAAAAATCAATAGCCACAAATTAATCATTCTGCCTTGGGCAG
>NW_011355976.1:23513-34605 GCF_000735185.1 Notothenia coriiceps
GGGGGGGGGGCGCCAGAGAGCACGTTGTTTAGAGAGCAACAGAAAGGTATTAAGAGGGATTTCTCTGGACATTAAACATTTGGGGATTTTGGGACAGTGTGCACACCAACCCCTATTATAAAAAGTGAGAGAAATGCTGCCATAGCTGTGAAACTAATGTTACAACTAAAGCTGTGAACTGGAGTTATGGGGGGCATTTACCTGCAGAAGAATTTCCATTGTGAAGGTTTATTTAACTTTACTTAATGTAACATAATTAAATGTTTCTTGAATTTACTGACATTATTGCCGGATGTTATGTCAAGGCTCTGCTTAACATCCGTTTATGGTATATAAAAAAAACACTGTACTATATAATTTGTATATTTAATATTATAAATATGATATAGGCCTATTTGAATTTGCACTCACAATGGCCTCTTAGTAAGTGACTGTGCGAATGAGTCTTCATACTGTGTAACGGGAAAGGCAACCTGAAAAGCACCAAAAATGTTTTAAATTTGTAATTGTATTGTATTATTCTATAGCATGAGGTTAATATTGCAACCTCTGTGTTTGGAGAAGAATGATTGGTTATTTGTACGAATTACAGACATGGCAGATTTGCACAGGATTAAGGGTTTGGGCTAGGGTTAGATTCAGATTTCTTCAAGCATTACACACCAGAGGGTCTCCTTATACTACTACCAAGCAAATAGAGCTTTACTATATGTAGTGCGTTGACCAAGTAATACAGTACATTATAGGGAAGCTCATTTGATGGCAGCAGCATGTTGGCCAGTAGGAAATGGACAATTAACCATCATGACTCATTATTCTCATAATTATTTCTTCATATGAGATCTTTAGACAACATAAACGTAGTGAAAAGTACATCATGACCTGCCGTCAGTCATATGTATTTGATTCTAGTGCCAAAAACTCCTCCTAAACTATCCGGTATGACTTCACTAAGACTATTTACTGACTTATCTGTATGTTCACAGCAAGTGATTGGGCCTGGTAGAGAGCTTGTGTCCAGTGGTCTGCCTAGCAACCTATTTGAAAAGACATCAGAAAATGATTTTTGTGAGCTTGTCTTTTCAATGACATTGCGCGGAGCGTTGTGGATGCTCAGCAGTCACTATTCTTTGAGGTTTTCCTTTTCTACGACACAGCATTTGGTATATTTTAAAATGAGGGTTCAGACTGCATAAAAGAAAAGTGAATAACTCTGGATTTTAGTGTTCAGATTTATTATACTGCCTTACACAACTCAATTTGTAATCCTGGGCATAAAGCAGCTGGTTCACTGTGCAGGAATCTGTCCCTCCTGCTGATGTGTGATACCAGCTGACTTACTGTAGTGCACCTCAGAGAACCTACAGTAATTGGCAGAGTTGGGAAAGGTGACTTTGACTGTGTGAGCCTGCGTTTTCTGATTCCTAACTCTGCTTTTAAAATGGTGCTTGGCTTTGGGGGAAGAGCTCAAATGTCTTTCGGATAAAGTCAGCGTGCCTCTTGCCGTTGATGTAGAAGCCCCAGGCGGCACGTTTTGATGACATCAGACTCTTTGGCTCGGAGAGAGAGCGGTTCACAATCACAATTATTGATCAGCCTGCCCAAAGCCCTAGGAATCATGTGAGTTTGTAAACTGAGTAATGTTTCCACTTGATAGACATCCAATAGTATCTGAGACGGCACAAGATTTGTAATGTGGGAATGAGATATTGTGTTTACAGTAAACCAGCCTTAGTCACTCTCACAGGCTTTTTTCCCCCCAGGAGCCCGAACTCCTGCCGTCATATTCATCACTAACTGCATTTACCTCACTTCACCTTTATTGGAAATTGCTTCTCTGAGTTTTGGCATTTCTGCCTATCGGTGCATTTGTCTTTGTGCTAAGACTTTGTTATCTCTCCTCAATAACCTTATCTACTAAACTGCCCAAGTGTTGCTGAGGTTTGCAGTTTTCAGAAACAAGAGGACGCTGATGGAATTATTTAAAACCGGTGTTTAAAATCATTATTTAACGGAAACGTTAAGTGTTGAGCAGATACATGTCTCACAAGTTAGGCGTTTTATATCAGGTCATACCGATTGCTTTGTTAACATTGTTATCCTTTGTTGACCATGATTTTGCAAATTGCCAGAGCATTCAGAAAGGGTCATAGAGTAGTTCAAATAATAATAAACCATTAAACCAGTCAAATTGCCTAAAAAGTAATTGATAGGCAGTCGCAGTAGTTATCTAAAAATAATGTGTAATAGCTGGTGAGAAAGGAGAGGACTAACCCTCCTGTGTCATTCCAACTGCAGAACAATAACTCCCGTACCTTCGGAATTACCCGTTTACATTCATAGAAGAACTTCATAGACCATACTGAACTATTGTTTTTAGGATTACCATCCTGCCTTCTCGTGTGGACTTCATTTTCTTATCCTGTCCGGGTCGCATAATGTATGATGAAATTCACTAGATACATTGTTAATACAGTCAACTATAGTGGATAAACAGTATAATTATTTAGCAATGGCAAGTTCAGTTCTATAAAAAACAAATCCACTTTTATATAATTGATAATCTTAATAAACATACAGGTTAAAAGTTATTTAAATGAACAATTTAGGAACATGATGAGTGGGCTGTGGGAGGGGGGGGAGAAATCAGACTTTACTTGTATTATATTCAGAGGTTGTTATTTGAGGGTATTTTGGTTTTACCCGTATACTGCTAGCAGTTTCATGAGGAAAGGATTGGTCATTTGGCAGTGGTTTAAAATGTTACAAAAAAAGCAGCATCAAGTTTAAAGTATACAAAAAGTGGGCTGAAATATACCCTAACTAGATGTTATCTTACATTAAACAAGGGAGTATGGTCCCTATCTGCCAGTTCTCTCCCCACTCAAACAACAATTACTTTGCCTGAGGAAAGGCCTCCTATTCCTCTCTCACATAGGTACAGTGATGGTGGGAGTAATATTTTATCATCCGCTTTTCAGAAGAGAAAAAACAAAAGGAGGAGATGACGGCATTGTACAAAAGAGAGGAGAGCGAGGGTGTTAAGATTAATATCATATGCTGGGAAGAGGAGAGGGATATCAGGGACCAGGCTAAAGCAAAGAGAACACAGACACAAGGAAAACCTAGCGGGCTTTCTTATGAGCTCCAGGTAAGAAAATGAATCTGAGGAGAAGAGTCCCGTCATAATTTAGTGTTGGGCTTCATACTAGAGGCAACACAGGAACAAAGTATTTGGAAGATCACTAAATTATTGTTTACTTTTTGTCATAACCACTAGCTGACCTTCATCTCTGGAATTTGGAGCATTTATATAGTGGTGAAAGAAGTTATCAAATGCTTTACTTAAAGTGGACCTATTATGCTATATTGGAAATATATATTGTAGGGCCATACCTATACAAAACATGTCTGTGAAGTTTTTTGCTTAAAATACCAAACAGATCACCCATTGTAGCCATGCCTCATACTGCTCAAACCCCTCTTTTGCAGCCCTGTTAGAGAAACGCGGATTTTGGGTCCTGAGCTTGATAAAAAAAAAAGAGGAGGCGGAGCTAATGCCTGATCAGAATTCTACCGGAGATAAAGTTAAATTCTGCTGTGATAAAACGCCATCCTGTTCTAAACCACATCAAGGATTATTTCTGAAACAGTATGGAGCTCAAATGCTTTTTCTCTTGCGGGTTTACCACAGGGTGAGTTCCTTTTTTCATTTCCTGCTTTTTAAAACACATGTGCTCTCCAGTACAGGTTAGCTTTGAGTGTTAGCGAGACTTGCTAATGTAAACAAAGACAAGATTACGTCCAAAACACGTCAGGCATTGTTTCTGATAACAACTTTCTGTCGGTCCGCCGCCGATTTGACGTCATATTGGCAGCAAATCTGTATCCGCTCATTGTACACCCGTTTTTAAAAGATTTGGGTACGGAGGAAAAGAGAAAAGTGTTTTATTTTCTGACGCTGCGTGAGTTCCCCGACACATATTTGTGTATAAAAGACATCAAAAAGTGCATTTTGCATAATAGGTGCCCTTAAGTTAAAAATAGAAGCAAGCATTTAGTTCACTCATACATAAAAAAATGGACACGTAAATAAAAAAATGTCTTTGTATGATTGGATGATAGGTCCCCAACTGGAACCTATCATCCAATTTACAAACTATTACGATTTATATTTATTTTTTGTCTCAGTACTCGCATACATTCAAACTAAATGTGTCCTCTGCATTTAACCCAGCCGCAGTGCAGCGGCCGGGGACCAAACCTGTTTCTAAATTCCGTCTATAACGTTTTACAACCTGAAGATACAAAACACATATTTCTGTTATAAAAACAATACTTTTAATAACATAGCCGTAACAGTAGGCCTAACACTTGTTACCGATACAGTAAACAGTATTTAAATAAATGAAGAACGAAAAATAAATGAACGATCTGTATGCCAATACTTGCCTTAGCATGTTCCCACATTACCCCTATTATTTTCACTATTCGGATAAAATTGAAAAACTAATATAAAAAAACAATTCGGTTGCTTGCTTGCAACTATTTTCCAAGCAAAGTAAGTGCACGTTTTTATCATGTGTAACGTAACGTTACTGTTTAAACGGCGGGTAAAGCAGCTTCATCATGGCAACTTGACAACAGCTAAGCTAAGCTAGGCTACTACTTACAGCATCCAGGTGACTTTTCAGAGTTGTTGTGCCACCGTGGTAGGCCAGTTTCTTGTCGCATATTTGGCACACTGCCTTCTTCTTACCGTCGTCCAATTTAAAATGGTCCCACACAGCTGAAGTCTTCGGTATTTTGTGTTCAGGTGTGTGAAACGAGGTGAAGCGAGGTGAAGCGTGCCGTTTGCGTTCGTGACTGTGAGTGAACGCGATGTCAGGAGCACAGGCTGAGATTGTATATATTTCCGCATTTTAACAGTGCAATTCAAAAGTATAAATATAGTATAAGAATATGGCAATTCGCCTTTATTGATAGCATACATTTAGGAAAAAAAATAAATAAAATTGAAACAAAAAACGAATATCCGAATAATGAAATTGAAACCCGAATAATTGGCCAACGAACGAGTATTCGAATAGTTGAATATTTGGATACAGCCCTATGGTGGAGGTGCTCTCCAGGTGTCATTCCTAAATAATGAGTTTTGTTTTTTTAATATGTAGTCTAGCAGGACATTTCCTTGTGGTATTACTACTTACTTAAGTAAAGTTGTGTTTTCACAGTGCAAGAGGAACCAACTTCAGATCAGTCAGTGAAGTGATGCTTGTTCACAGGAGCCGCAGTCGCACGAAGCTTCAACACTGCAGTAAATAATGATATGAACAAGGAAGCACTCACTGTGTTGAACACTGGCACTGAAATCCTTCCTACTGTGTCTGAACTTGTTGTGACTAACAGATTTGTGTTCTTCCTCCACCCCTGAGCCCATAAAAGGACAGAGAGCTCATTCTTGAACTTAAGAAAATCTTGCATAAGACCGTTGATCACACTGTAGGATTTATCTCTGCATCTCTCGAGGAGTTTTTTTTTCCTCGATGATGTGGTGTAACTGAGCCTTTTTGCGGATTATGATGATGACTTATCGTTCCATGTGTTGTTAGCGAGAAATGGAACACAAAACATCCTGTTTTCACTGCAAAGAAGACTGACATATGAACATAAGAGTGAATCATAATCACTGTAAATGTAGCCAACACAGTCAAAAGTATCACTCACTCCCCCTCTCAGGGAATATGATTATGGCTCTAATCTGCAGACTGGATGGAAGGATTGATAAATATTTGTCATCTCTTTTAAACACAAGAGGAACTTTCTGCTGCTGTATGTTCATTTTAATTATTTTAAAAGCAGCTAGACCTTGTTATCCAACTCCAATGCTGTGTACAGCGAGAATATCAACAGCAATGAAATATCAGGTGAAATGACTTGGCTCTGGATGTCTTTAGATATAAAGTGATACTCCTCTGTTGGCTGAGCATTATGTGCCTGAGTGCAACAATATTCTCCTTTATCATTGCTGTGTATGATTACAGTTCAGGGACTAAACTGCATTTCACACGCAAGGAGTTATCAGCTGCAGTTTCTGCAAGGTTACCATAACTTTAAACAAAACTTAATAGAAAACATACTCTCCTACTCATAGCTACTTAAGATTTGTCTTGGCAGATGAGAAGCGCTATATAAATTAAATGTATTATTATTGCTTACTACTAGTATCTCACAATTTCATGCATGTGTTTAAAATGTGATTTATAATATATACATACAATAAATACAACTTCCAATCACAACACAAGTGACACCATCAAATAAAGGCTACATTGAAAACTACCGTCACAGTAGAAGGTACCAACACAATTCAAATCAGCTTAAGGTCCCTCCTCTCACTGCTCAGTGCTCAGATAGCCAATCATAGTTCACAGTGAATGGGGTAGCCCAGAGTCATAGAGAGATAAGAGTTACGACACTCCCATAGACCTCCGTTGTAAAAAATGGCGGCGCCTACTTCCGGGGTATGGACATCGAAATAGTTCCAAATATTGTCATTTGGGCGTTGGACCTCATTCACTTACATTACGGCGCGTCGATTAGTTCCAGAGGTAAGTTGCTGAAATATCTAACTCTTTTGAATTGTCAACTGTCTATATTGTCTCAGAGGCCCTTTATGATGCTTATACTGGTCTTCATTTGTATATTCACAGCGTAATTATCTATATTTTATCTTGGTTGATACAACCAATTTTGCTAGCATTGCCTGCTAGTTAGCTAGCGCGACTTCGTCAGCTTTGAAGGTAAGATTTCAGTAATGAATCGCTAGCAGCTTATATATCAATGATGCTGGGTAACTAACAAGCAGGATTTAGATTGATTATGTGTTTTTTTTGTTATTTTGGTTTTTATCTGCTGAACCTGACCGTGTCAGCCATCCTTAGTCGGCTTTTTCTGTATGATATGACTTAACTGCTAGCACTAGTATAAATGAGGTGGCGTTTGTGATAAATATTTCATTTAATATTTCATTGAATTTTGGGATATACTAACATTTCATTATGTGACATGTTGACTGTACTTTTTTTGTACTGTTCCGTGTTAACTCATCTGTACTGTACAACTAGCCTAGTGCTACTTTTGATTCCTTTGTATTGTAATATACACACTAGTTTAATGATTGTTCTTCAAAGGTATTATTCAGTCTTAAAAAAATAATAGCCTACTGAACAGGCTACTGTAAAGCAGTGAATGAAGGATGAGCCTAAAACATGGTCATGCATCCAAAATGTTTATTTAAAAAAAAAAAAACACTTTAAAAAAAATAATAAGCACTTTTTTTTATTCAGCCTCATATGTCAGCCATGGCTGTTGCTGCTGCTGCTGATTGAGGCTGCTGCTGCTGAAGGAGGGTGCTGCTGCTGGAGGAGGGTGCTGCTGCTGGAGGGTGCTGCTGCTGAAGGAGGCTGGTGCTGGCAATGGCTGCAGGTGATGACTGCTGAAAGAAGAGGAGGCTGGAGGCTGCAGACGGTGGACCGGGAATGGAGATGCCAAGTACATCGATGGCAATGAGTAAGGTGTTTGGCAGTGGCCTAGATGTTATGACCTTCGGTGCAGAGGTCTGTTGGGTCTTCTTTGCCTTCTTACTCTGACTCTTGCTGCCAAGATAACCTTTATGTTTATCCTTCCTCTCAGCCCTGATGCACTTTGATGCAATCCTTAACCTCAGCCTGATGTATGTTGAGAGGGTTTTTTTCTTCAGGTCATGGCATGAGGGAAGGTTGCTGTCCAGCAACATGGCTTCTTGTTCCAGCTGTGACACTGCATTTGAGGACTCCATGAGGGAATCGCTCGTCCTCACACGGAACAGCTGCTCCACGTTCTGAACAAGGGTGAACACCTCATCAGATGGACGGTAAAGTGCACCCCTTTAAATGATTTTAATACGAGCAGACCAGCTCTCTCCTTTTCACCATCACTGACATTTTTCACTAGGGGACACTGGCATTTGTCACAAAGTGAGAAGCTGATGACCCTTTTCACGATGTATCCTGCAAGGTGGTATAGCACACAGGACTCGGTTTTAGTGATGTCAGGTGGTTTTGTCAGGTCTACCAGCTGCTCCACTCTCAGAACGTCAGGAGGACTGCAGATGCTGTTCTGCGTGTCCATGAAGTCTGCCAAGTGGTCTGATCCATCCTCCACGTAACTGCTAGTATGCATTGGCGATAGGAACTGGCCCACGGTGACAGCGCGCAGTGCATATTGGAACTCTACAGGTGTTGGGACAGAGTTCCTCAGACGAATGGACGAAAATGTGTTTTCCAGGCAGTCTTGAGTGAAGCGGCTTGTGAGAACAAATTTGTGCCCTTGTCTCAACAGGTGATGCTGGACCTCCAGGATTGTTGTTGTGGCCATCACCAGTCATGTCTGGACTGGTTTCCTGCTGCCCTTGGGACCGATCTTCAGGCCCCGAAACAGATGGATGGAGTCCCAGAGGAAGCTGATGGCCTTATCATACTCCTCCATCTTCAGCAGCTTCTCTTTGTCCACCACATCCTGTGGTATGGTGATGACGTGACCATTCACCAAGGCACCCTTTAAATTCTTCACCACGTGTTGAACGTCAGGCATGAAGTACAGGTGCTGGTGTGGCTTCACAGGATGTGCTGTCCACGGCTTGGCATGGTCACCCCAAAGGACTTCCACATAGCCCTATTGGGGCTCCCCATATCAGTGGTGGTGTTAACCACATGAAGCCCTATAGATGCCGCTGCTTCAACGATGGTGAGTATTATGGGCCGGTACACTGCACCGTCAGTAGAATTACCACTGTAGTGGTAAGCCACAACCTGTTTCCAACGCGTAGTAGCACCAGCCAGCATGAACACTAAGGCATGAGTGGCCTGGCCTTTGTGGCCAGGTAGTGTTGTGTTCCCAAACAGCCTCCCTGTTCCCAGATGCAGCTCCACGCTAGGGGTGATGGACATCTCATCCAAGGTGAGCACACATTTCTTCTCCATCTCACTCATGCCATCTGCCTTCAGCCTCAGCATATCAAACACCTCCCCCAACACTCCTGGCTCCAGTTTGACGTGCTGCATCCTCCTCTGAATGGTCCTGATATCAGGCAGAGGCATATTCATGGCTTGGAGGGTTTTATATCCTGTAGTGCCACAACAGAACCTTAGTTGTATTGATTTTTTCACGGTTTCTTTCCCCCACCGTATCCCACCTTTTTTTGATTGCCCAAGTGCTCTAATTTGGTCTGTGTTGAAGATTTTTTTAAACTTTAGATTAATCAAATTGTGTGTTTTTTTTTAATGCCGAATTAATCCTTTTCTGGTTTACCAGAGCCCTCTCTGCTCTCTTTCTTAGTAATCTCTCCCTTCTCAGTTGCCGCATTAGGATCCTCCACGTGAGCCCGGTCAACAACTGGCCCCTTGGCAAGTCTGGTCCCTGGAGCACCTGACCCTGGCAAACGGCCTCTTCATAGCTGACCCCTGACTGACTGGCTCCTGGCACACTGATCTCTGGTAAGGTGGGCCTCTTGATTGTCGGCCCTGACATACTGGCCCCTGGCAGTCTGCTGACATCTGTCTCCACTCTCTCTGTCTGTTATGTCCCTTTCATTCCCTTGGAACTCCACCTCAATATCTCCCTGAATCTCTGTAACAATAACAAGGCAATCTTGCTGTTATATGTTGTATGCTGCCTTTACATGTGCACCTATTGTCATTTAAGGGTACACTACACTTCCTATAGTGACATTCATCTAAGTTAGTCTATTGAGCAATGTGTTTATGTAATGCCCGATGAATTAATATTGTCTGGTTTACCAGGGAGCCCTATCTGCTCTTTATCTTCAAAATCTCTCCCTTATTCAGTTGCCCGCTATTAGATCGTGAGTCGTCCAACAAGTGTCCCTGAGGCAGTGTAGTCCTGATCAGCTGGAACTGGCAACGTGGCATATGTCATAGCTGAAGTCATGACTATCTAGCACTTGGCACTATCATCTCTGTAAGGTGGTACCCTCTTGATTGTCGGGCCCCTTTGAACATACTGGCCCCCGGGCAGTCTGTTGTCTGACAATCTGTTTTCACTCTCTCTGTCTGTTATGTCCCTTTCATCCCTGAACTCCAACCTCATATCTCCCTGATCTCTGTAGATTAAACAGGCAATCTTGCTGTTATATGTTGTATGCTGCCTTTCTGTGACACTTATTGTCATTTAAGGTCCACTACACTCCTTAAAAATAGTTGACATTATTTAAGTTTGTCTAATGGCAAATGTTAAAGTATGAAGAATCTGTAGATTATCTTACATGGTGGGTATATGAATCTTCAGAGAAATCCCTGAACCCCCTGGTAGTTTGAAAGCTGGTTATATCTGAAGGTTGCATTAGGAGTGTAGGTCTATCCTTGAATTATTAACCATGGGAAACATTGTTGCTTCATATTCATACCAAATGTTGGATTGTTGCTATATAGTGTGGTCATCATCCTGGACATTAACAGCTGGAGGCATACTCCTTGACGTGGTTTCCTCCTTTTCGGGCTTAGGCCGATACAGCATCTGGCTCAACCTCAATTCCTCCTGAGTTGCTGTATTGCTTTTTTGTAAAGCAGTATTCGCGCTTTTTGTAAAAAAAATAGTTGCTTACCCTAACCCTTTTTTGTAAATAGTATTGGGCTTTTTTTAAATAGTTGCTTTTTTGTAAAATAGTTGTTTGTTAAATTTGTAAAATGCCCCCCCCGCCACAATTGTTGTTCGCACAATTATGCTTCGTGTTTTTCACTTTTTGGTGTCGGCATTGTTCAGCCGCCCTGTAGCTTGGTAAGTCAAAAAATGTGTTTTTGGCCAAAATGTGTTATTCCACACTCCTGACTCCAGTTTGATGTGCCTGCATTCTCCGCTCTGAGTGGTCGGCTGATTTCAGGCAGCAGGTCAGTGGCTTGGAAGGTTTTATCTGCTAGCGCCACAACAGCAAACCTAATATGCAGATTCGGCTTTTTTCAGTTTCTCTTTTTTTTTTTAATTGTCTCGTCCGCTCCCCCTGAAAAGTGGCCCTTGTCATTTTTAATTTGTAATA
>NW_011355976.1:34650-71026 GCF_000735185.1 Notothenia coriiceps
GACACAGCAAATAAAGTAGGTGGAGTTGTAATTTTGTTTAGGGTCTTCAATGCCAAAAGGACATGAAGGAGATTCTTCTTTCCTGTCATTGTCTTCTACGAAACACCGAAGTCCGAGCTAGCGGTAAGTTTACTGTCGGCAACAAAGGGGTTTTCACCCGCCCCGGCATTTCACTGATCTCAATGAGAGTAGATACTTTAGCTATCGGATTGACGATATAAATTGGTATAGATCGGGCTAGCAGATAAAGATTACCTGAATTACGTTAACAATCGGACAGGCCGTAACCTTAGGCCCGAGAAACTTCTAGGTTTTTAGAGGCCAAAAGAATGTAAAGACTAGCCTAACGTTTTTTACAGCTCTTAAACATTAACTGGGGCGGCAAGTTGACTGTCGTTAACAAAAGGGTTTTTCTTATTTCTCTTTCTCTCTATATATATAAAACGGGGCTCACTGCGTTAAACAATGAGAGTAGATACCGTCTTTTTGTCGTGCTTGCTTACCCAGGGTTTATAAGTATCTAATTTTGGTTGCGACAATAAAAAATTCTAACGAAAGTTATATATGTACTACCACCAATGAGAAACATACCTAACGGTGATAAAAGGTTCAAAGCAAGCAATAAAATGCTATAAACTCCCCTTTTCACACCATCGTGTTCGTCCGATACAACTACAGTGACGGTCCCCGTCAGTGCAGGCATCCTATCACGCGACGGCGACAGTACAAGAAGATACCCTTGTCGTGTACCATTGCTATTGATAGATGTTTTATCAACCACAATTAATTTGCGTGTTCCCCAAGAACTTACTTTATAATATTTCCATTTGTCCTTTATTTATATTGCCTATTAGACCAGGGAAAGGGGTGTGTTTTATAAGGGGTGCCTTTACATAATTGGATTTCAGATGATACGTGTGTAATTGTTTTATTTGTTCTGGTCCAAAAAAGACTCAATAAACGGTTTACATAAGTTCAAAAAGCTCGGTTTTTTTTGTCTTTGTTTTGTTGTTTTCAGGGTGAGCGCTATTGTTAACTTTAACAGAAATGACGGATTACGGTCCGGTATCACGTAAGTTAACTATGTTTTTTTTCCGCAACGAGAACGCGGGCAGCCGGCCGTTTTTGTCTTTACCAAACATCGGAAAAGTCCGATATTAGGTGTTTTTTCCCTTTGTGCCACCTAGCCCGCACCGTATTTCCTCGCTAAAGTGGGACCACCAACCTCTCTTTAGAGAGGAGTGACACGCGCAGGAGAGGTCCCTCTGCACTAAGCTCCAAACCAGCTACGTTATCAGGTGTAGTTTTCTCAGGACGTAGCCCAACCCATGGGCCCACTGGGCGTTTTTTCCACTAAGCGGCCCACCATTAAAAAGTTTTTGTGAAAAAAAGGCCCAAGCCAAGACCCATTTTTGTTCTACTGCGCCCTAGCCTGCAGCGGCCTACAAACGTATTATTTTATATTTAAAATGTTATTATTATTAAATCAAATTTACAAATTTAGGAGTCTGAGAGCGGGGCGCCCTGCGCACGTATTTAGTTTGGAGACCCCGTCGCGTAGTTAGTACGAAGACTCCGCGCGGTCGTAAAGCTTACCGAATCCACTTCGAGAGATCGCCTCTTATGTCCGTAAAAGGTTGGGACAGGTCGTAAAAGCCGTGTGAAGGAGTTCTCGCTTTAGGTTGCAGACCCTCCGAACAAACCACAGGATGATTCTACCTCTTTTTATTGGTTGGTAGTTGGTGGCGAAAAACTCTCTTTATTACCGTGACGCACACAATTATTAACGGCAAAAGTGACGACGTATAATATATCACCGCCCAAGCCCAGTTGCCCAACGCCTTAGTACTCGGTGCCCAGGCCTCAGCCCAACCCTTGATTAACCATTATTACACGCCCATCGCCCGCCCTAAAGCCATAACGTGAAGCGCCCTACGCCCAGAAACTTTAGTCTGGCCGTCCTGAGACTTAGGTTCTTTTTTAATATGCCAATGAAAAGTCAATGAAGGGCAACGTAAAAATTTGTGTACGACTCTCTTTGGAATTATAGGGGACTTATGGGCGTTAAGTGGGTCGTGTATGCGAAGGAGGACGGGCACTCTTGGGGGACGTAGGGCCACTGCGCGGTGATTTTCGGAGGGTTGGGAGGTTTGGAATGTGTTTTCACCTTGTAAATTACTCGACATCAACCGCTCTATTATGTGTACGAGTATCTAAAAAGTAAAGTAAGATTTGATGTACAGAATTGGAAAAGGGGACGGGGATTGTCAAATATTCTGTTTGACTCTAGTTTGTACGCCTGAGCAGTGTCTGTCTGTCGTCGCTAAACAGCAATAACTTACCATTTATATTATATATTTTTGGTGTGTGTGGGTTCATGAGAAAAAGTCGACAAAAAACCCCCGTAATAACGTATGAAAAATAACTGTTCAAAACGTAACCCTCTCCGTCCCACTGGTTGCCTTTCGAACCATCGGATTTTAATGAAAATCTATGCAAAATCGTAAAAACCTCCCTTTTCGAAACACAAGTACAATCGTTACCCATTCGTACTAGTACAATTCTGATTACTTTATCAGTTAAAAATGGTTGTTGTCACCTACTTGTTAACATATACCACAAAACTTGGTTCTTGTTGGCCTTCTTGTTCATTTTCCCTGCTGTTTCAAATGTCTTGTCAACATACTTTTTCAAATACACACAATCTGTTTTGTTTCATTTTTACTTACTCTTGCTCTTTTGTTTCTTCCCAAATCCCAAATTTGTCTTTTTCTATTTAAGTCGGTTTTTTTGGTTAAACTAATTAGATTTTCACATTCTTGTTAGGAAGTGTTGTCGTCTGGTTTAACACAGGCGACCTGTTGTTTTCGTATACCACCCCCGTTTCTTTGCTATTTAATTTAAACTCTGTTCTCACCCTCTGACTTTTTACTAATGATACTATTTATAATTTTGATTAAATGTTTTGATAAATCGTCTTCGAGGACAAACTTGGTACCAAGTTTTGGTGATCGTTGCCTATATTTTTGGAACGGGTTCGGTAACTGGAGAGGAACGGACTTTTAGTCCTTTGGTGAGTCTCCTCTTAGGCATGATAAAACTATTATGTTCCGCCTTACTCATGAGAGTAACAGCTGGAGAAATTACAGCCTCGCCTACTGATTTTAATTTAACCATATATCAAGACCGATTGTCGATTACCAATGATCGAATGTAATTGTTTGCCTGACTGGCCATCGTAATCGAGCTCTTTGAAGATCCAAAAATCCACGGTTTTCAAAAAAAATTTATCGGATGGGCAAAAACTTCATAATTTGTATTGACCGCCATTCAAATGACAGCGTTGTTTTCCCCCAAAAGTGGGCGGGGCCGTAATTTTTGCCCGGAAGTGACGTAGGTGTTACTCTCATCTATAGAGAAGCATTGCCCCGGAAGTGCGTTTTGAACTATCCCGGCATACATAACCCACGTGACCGGCTGGCGGCGACATCAAAGAGTGTCGTAACTCTTTCTCTCTAGGGCTCTGGGGTAGCCAATCGGATTTAAGGAATAGACACGCCCTTTTGGAAAATGGCTGACCGTCTTAACTTAAAGTCTTATACAGGAACACACAGTAGATAAAGTCCAACAAGCAATGTTCTCTAATAAAAGAGAAGTAACAGCAAAAGCACGACAGACAGGCAAACAGGTATACAAATGAACTTACTTAAATCCAGAGCAAGCAAGCGTCAAAGCCAGGCAGGCAGTCTAAAGAGACAAACTTATCCAAAGAGGTCAGGAAGAGTGTATCAGTGGGGTCAGAAGAGTAGGTACAGTATAGCCTTGGTAAAAGGGGCAAAAAGCAACATTGCCATTCTCGTAACAAACTTGGGAAAAGTTGCTTGCTACAGGCTAAAGAGGGAAATGAAGAGCATATTAGCAAAGGACGCGGGGTCAAGTCAGGTGGGGTACTGCTGGGTATGAAGGAGTGGCTGGATTTGGGAGTCATGTGACTGGAAATCGAGGGAAAGTCTGAGGACATCTGCTGGACAGGTAGAGAATAGCAATGAAGGGGCACCATTACAAGAACTGATGCAGATTCTCTGACACCTTGCTTGACGCCTCAAATATTTATCTCCTGTCCATCGTGTTAAAGTAAGTAACTGTGAAGATTTTTTAAATGTATGACGGTATGACCTCTATAGACCTCTTCTACCCTCCATGCACTTTCGAAGTCCAACTACTACTCTGCTTCTAAAGTAATAAACTAGGAACATTTTTCTATGGGTTTGTAACCATTAGTGAAGAGGGTATTGGGTAGTTTGAGTAAAAGTATTAATAGCACACTGGAAAAATACTTCACCACAAGTAAAAGTCCTGTATTGAAAATGTTACTTTATGATTTAGCAGCACATCATATTGAATACAGGAAAAGAGAGAGATTGTCTTTATAAATAGTGTACGGATAAAGAGTATTTGCATGGGGTTCTTTTCATGCCAGTGTGAGGTGGAATAGGTAAGAGTAGGTGGCATTTTATTGGGTTGTGTGCGTGCGTGCGTGCGTGCGTTGCTGAGAGCACTAGAGTGCATTTAACTGGCTGGAAGGGTGATCAGGCACAAGAGTGAGTCAGCCCGCACTACAGGCCTGATCATTTAGTTAGAGATTACACAACATGCTAATAAGGCATTCACATTTAAAACAGCTCTTTACAGTAACTGATAATATAACCGGATTACTAATCTCTTTTACCCATTTCGAAAGTAAGCATTAAGGGAAAATAAGCCTATACTTTTTCAAGTTATTGCTTTCACCATGATCTTAACCATTTTAAACTTTTTTGTAGGAAGAATCGATAAGCATTGTATCATGTTATAGAACTAAATTAACTTGTTAGAAATGGTTAAACATAAGAAAACCAACCTAGCAGTTTATTTGCATTTAAAGTGAGAGACACAGAATCAGCACTTCTGAAACAGGGGGGATTATGGGATGCTACAATGATCTGTTTGGTATTTCAAGCCAAACACTTCAGAGACATGTTTTGTATATATCTGAGACATGATATATTTTTGAAAAATAGTATAATAGGGGATAATATATTATGCTGGATACATCTAGAG
This sequence comes from Notothenia coriiceps, assembly GCF_000735185.1. Classification (NCBI taxonomy): domain Eukaryota; kingdom Metazoa; phylum Chordata; class Actinopteri; order Perciformes; family Nototheniidae; genus Notothenia; species Notothenia coriiceps. The sequence continues at coordinate 39,751 of NW_011355976.1, forward strand.
TAAATTTTTGAATAAAGACGAATTATTGTGAAACATTTTTATTTTATTAAAGTTAATTTTGTAAGTACTGTGATGTTATTACAACATTGAGCTACTCCTCCTTCTTTGACTATACATTTGTTTGGTCATTTCATGTAAAAATAACTCTCTTATGTGTTGTGTTTAAGATGCCATCAGCTACGAAGACATACTATTTGACCGTAGTACTAATCATGCTCTATTATCTTTGATAGTTTGCCCTCTTTGACTTCTAGTATATTTTCCTCTCTTCATTTCCATTTCCATTACATTTTAATTTGCACTTTATTTAGTGATTTACAAAGAGTAAACAGGTGGTTCAGTGTCGAGCTCAAGGACACTTTGACAGGGGGCCTGAACTTCAAGACGCGGGCTTTTGGTAATCATCAGGATACAATGGAACGCAATTTAGTTTAAATACGTTTAAAAAAAAAGCTGTATTTGACATGACAAAAAAACGACAACTTCATCCAAATGAGCTTGCAACAAGTCATTATATCTGTGGGATCTAGCACTGTTTCAGTTACATAACACAGACGAAACACTTAGCTACAGGAAAATGATCACATATCGATAACTCACGGTAAATAGTTCATCTTCCTCTTCATGCTGTTTTATTCTTGCAACTCTCTCCATCATCTCTCCTCACTGTTATCGTTATAATCTAGTGAAACAGCTGCATCGACTGCCTTTGATTTGTGATCTTTTATAGTCGCCTGTAAAAGTCCACCCCCCCCTTCCTCCTTTAGATCTGTCCTCAAGTGTTCCCACTGTTATTAACGGCGTTTGGGAATCTAGTTGATTTAAATAAGAGTGCTGTACGTTCATAAGATCAATGTGAAGCTGTTTTAAGAGGGAATTTATGACACCAGGGAACCGTCTCGCCCTGCTCGCTGTGCAGATTTTGCGCTGATATCATGAGCTCACATCCAGGCTGTGTGTTGTAAATCTTAGGAAAGGCCGCGAGTGGGGGTCAAATCATTTAGGATTTCATCACTGCGAATGAGGTTCAGCTACAACTTCATCATCACCAGCGCAGAGGGGCGAACAATCCAGCTCAGTGCTGCTGCCTTTTTATTAAACTGAGCAGAAATGAGTCTGATGTTTTCCAGGTTGTGGAAATAAACCGGAGGTGAGAGAGTTTGAAGGATGCTCTGTTCTCCTGCTCGGATGAAAAACACATACAGTATATCACCTTCGATTCTATGCAACACAACATTTGATAACAGCTATGTTATTAGCTTCAACTGTCCTTAAGTGATACAAATGAAGAAGTTAGAAAACAAACCTAGATTGATGTGTTGTTGGCGAGAAGGATAGAGGGTGTGTCCAGAGAGCTGATGTAGACCTGAACCTGGAATATACTGACAACCTTCTGAGAGATTTTTACTCGCATGCTACATCCTGAACCAAGGATGCATGTAAACATGTATTTATTTATTTATAACATCTTCTGTAGGTCTTCAGTGTCCTCATGTTCTCTTGCTGTTCCACCTCACAGTAACAAACTCTCATCTCCAGATATCATTTGTTTTCGGTAAGGCTGAATTTTAAATCTGAGTTTGAGAGTAGAATACACAACTCAGAATACAGAATATGTCACGTTATTAGAGTACACCGAAAATGTGTAAGTGTAGTTTGAAGGTGAATGTTGAGGTGTTTAGTTTGAGCTGAATTAGCGTAGATCTGTAATTATCCTATATTGGAGATATTTGAACATTCAAAGATTGGGCTTTGGGAGGTTTAAATGGACATTTAGGAAAATGGTTCACTGTTGGACGTAGAAAGATGGCCAAATTAATTCGAATCGTGCAGGCCTATTTTCATGGCATTCACCTCAATTAATGTTTTGTGTATATAAAATAAAATGAACGAATTAGAAAAGTACACTTTAGAATTTAGCATTTTCACATTTAACTACACTGAACATCATTTGTCAAACATTGAACAAATTGAAAAATGTAAGGATCACGATCTACCATTTGTAAATGGTATATCCCAGAATGGCAGAAGGTTACTGTGGATTTCACTGGATGAAGCTTTAAGTTCATGCCGGTCCAATAATTAAGGTCTGAGGGATTAGGTGGAGGTTTGTGGGAGTGTGGTGCTGTGCTGCAGGCAGGACTCAGCTCAGTCCTGCTGAGTGTACGCTTTAGGTCCTACAGCGCACAGCGAGCCCACCTGATGGTCGGTTCAGCTCTGTCTTACAGCCCTTTCTCCGGCACAGCCAGAGACTTTACAAAGCATTACTTTTGTTTTTCCTCACCTTGGCCAACAGAGCCCACATTGTTACTGACTGCACTCTGTCTTTCTCTGGACCCTAAAGGCCCCTTTACACTTTGAGAATATGGGCAGAAAGTGGTAAAAGAAATGTGGTAAAATCTTCCAAAGCAGTGGCTGGAGATCGCTCTGTGGGACATGTCCACCGACAGGATTAGGATTCCACTTTGGCTTAGAAGAAACAGCAGCAAAACAGGAGACACAAAAGCACCTCCATGTTTGTTGACACGTAAAGATGTCACAAGGCTTTCACACAATTCAATTTTTTAGCAGAGATGGGTTAGACTGACTGATGTAGAATAGACTTGAAAAGCAGACAAAGCATTACACATGATGAGTTGTTTAATTGACATCTCTCTGTGGTCACATTATCATTTATAATTTTGGTTGACATCACCCCGTGGATGAGTCAGTGTGAACTAGTTCAAACTCTGCTTTCGCATCATAACTTTGTATTCTGGGAAGCAACACTGAATGTTATTGGTCAGTGTTAGTGTTAACAAACATTTTATCATGGAGAAGTTAAACTTTTTCCTCGAGTTGTCTATCATATGAGTCAATTCCTTTATAACTCATTTGACTTTGTTTTCAGAACTGCACCCATCTTGCGCCACTTGAATGTGTTATTGCTGCTTCCAAATATGGTTTCTCAGTTGATTTTGGACAAAGCCATACTCCAGGTTTGGCTAGTGGATGCCACACAGCTGTTTTAAACAAGGTTGTTCATGTTTCTAGTGCTGGATCACAAATAGAAGCAAACCAGTTTCCTCCTGCGCTGCTGATTACATGATTGTGATGGGCGTAGGTGAGGTGTTGCTGTTATAGCATGAGGTGTTTACTTGGCCTGCGTTCTGGGAATGCCTCTCTCCGTGGGTGCTGCTTCTCAGGGACTCTTCTGAGAAGCGGACAGCTCTCACCCCAGACGACCAGAAGGCTGTGACGCACGCTGCTGTGACACCAGTGATTCACTGGTTCCCTGTTCCTGGATCTGTGAAACCTCATCCTGCCCCTTCATCACTGTTCCTGCCCCGCACCGTGACCTCTCATGTCCGAGTGTGTCTACACCTCTCAACTAAGACACTGAGACGGACCACAAGCAGGCGAGATCCCTCCCACTCACTCTGACAGCAGCCGAGGGTGATGCTGCACGTCTTGTGTCAGTATATCGTAGCAGAGAGAAGGCCTGTAAAGAAGAGAAGCAAAAAAAGATAGGGTTCAATACTGGACAGGTATTCTTTTAAGGGTTTATGGACATATCCATTCAACCCACCCTTCCTGTGCAGAGCTTGTGGCTCTTTTTTAAACACTTCCTGATTTCATCCTCTGCTCCCGTCTCAAAAGCTTAATCATTTAAACATTCAACACATTAAACAGATGTTTTGTTTTGGCTGATGCTGTCTTCATCGTTCCGGGAGGAGAGTCTTTTAAATAAATGCAATGCAATGCAGCATAACAAGCAGGCTGGATACTAGGAATAAAGATATCATTTGTTAAAAGCAATGTCATTTTAATGCTAATCCAAACATTTCCTGCGTTATTAAATGCTGTGTTTCAAATGGACTGTGGTTGAGTACCTGATACTGGTACAGAATTTAGTTCCACCTCCTGAGCAGTTTAGGTTCAGTAGCTCGCCCTGAAAGTGGAGGGAAATACAGTGGAAACTGTATTTCACTGAAACACTGAAGTTCCTTCAGTGGAAAATCCCTGATACAGTATAAAAGCAAGAGGCTATAAATAAGGAATGATTCGGAGAGAGGAGTCGAGAAAGCAGTGGGGTGAAACGAGTATGAAGGAGAGCTTTCTGGACTCCCAACAGGTTCGCTGCTCTTTTGGTGGCCGATAACAGGTTATCTCCTCCTCCTTTTCTATGTATTCTCCATCAGCACATCATCTCAGGAGTAAACAGACCCACAGACATGTGGTGCGGACATCCCAGCGTTCAGGGCAAAAAGAAACGGCTTTGTTTGGAAAGTGCTCAGAGCCGAGCCGCGGGAGGTCAAATGACTGTCTAACATCTGTCAGTCATCCTCCAACGAGCCGAAACCTGACGGCACCTCACTGCCTCCATTAGTCTGCATCCCACATCACCTACAGCTGCAGCTGCTCGCTTATACCTGCCAGCTTCTTCACAGCCGCAAGAGGCTTCTTTATTTGCAAAGCTGCTAATATTGTATTTTCCTTGATTCATCTTTTTGCAGCGATAAAGACACAATGAAATAAGAGTTTCAATGTTAAACTCTTTATAAATAATACATAAAGGTGTTTTCATGGTTGCTTGTTTAGTTATAAATATTCAATGTTATAGAAAAGTACTTTTCAAAGATTTGAAGGCAAGTTATTGTACTTGACACATTTTAAAAAGTGAGCATTTTTTGGTTTCTGACATGTAATAAGCTAAAAATGACCATAATGGAGGACTAACCGGAATTCCCTAATCATAATTGCAGTTTAGCTGTATGAGAAGATTATATTTAACAAAGTATTAAAGAAAGTCTCCAATGGTATTCGAGCTCCCTTTGTTCTTCATATTGAACGTTGTGTTTTAAAACTGGTCAGATAATTTGTAAAAAGCAGGCAAATGGTCATCACAAGCAGCAGATGTCAATCCACTTACCCAGATGCATTCCCTCTTTTAAAATATACAGGAAGTTAATAGTTTTAGTGAAAGAAATGTCAGTTTGTTGCATTTACTTTTTAAAAGGGAATTATTGCAGTCTAAATGACTAAAATGTCCTAATTTGTGCCTCCTCTACTTCCTGTTCTAACAGGTGGAAGCAAACAGGCCTTCATAGAGGGCTGTGGAGTGTAGTCTATTTTCAAATCGCTGAGCAATTTGATTGGATGCTTCTCTGAAATGATACCCTGTCTGCATTATGTTACACTTTTAGATATGTCACGCTAAAGATGTTCTAACTGTCATTTGACCATGTCTTTAAGTCTTCACACAACTTTTATCATGCAGCACTGACATGTTTTCAGAGCCAGAAATGTGTGTGTGTGTGTGTGTGTGTGTGTGTGTGTGTGTGTGTGTGTGTGTGTGTGTGTGTGTGTGTGTGTGTGTCCCCTGCCTTAGCGGGGTCATTACCAAGATGAATATAGTGATTATAAGAATGAATAAGGTGTGATTATGAAGATGAATAAGGCGATTAGGGCTCTTGTCACTGCTGCTGGGGCGGCTGTTCATTAGGGGGGGGGGAGATGTCAGCGAGTAACACGCGTGAACCCATTACCTTTTCATCCACTGGGGATTCATACACACATACCTATACATGCATGCACATGGGAGTGCTGCAACAGCAGACCGGAGGAGGCCATTTGTTTTCATGTGTGCAGTTAAATGACCCGTGCATGCAATATATCTCTTTCCATTGGCTGCTCCGTGCTGTAATCCCGTTTATGTGTTTGACCTGAAAGGACGAGTGCACACCTGACTGCAGGCTGCTGTGTGGAGCTATCGCTAGATGCAGGGGTGGAAGATGTACGCAGATCTTTGACTTAAGTAACAGTAATAATGTCGTTATTGAATATTCTGATACAAGTGAAACCCCTGCCTTCGAAAAAGTAGCTAGGTAAAAGTATTAGCATAAAGATACATGTGAACCACAAAAAAGTACTCATTATGCAGAATGGCATTTCTCACAATAATACATATTAACAATAATGATTTAATTCTATTTAATGATGTATTAATGTGTAAGGAATAAGGATCCCCATGTTGCAGCCTGTACAAGTGTAGTTAAAGGAATACTTACTTAATTAATCATAAAACATTGTAATTTATTAGTTGATATTTTGTATAGGCTATACCAGTGGTTCTCAAACCTTTTTCAATAATGTACCCCCTTTGAAAAATAGATTCAGCCAAGTACCCCCTGATCAGCGCAAAAACAATTTGCACCAGGTGCAAATTGTTTTTGCGCTGATCAGGGGGTACTTGGCTGAATCTATTTTTCAAAGGGGGTACATTATTGAAAAAGGTTTGAGAACCACTGGTATAGCNCTCCAATCATATGACCAACTAGGTCGATTGTTCAAGCGCTCATTACGACCCAAATAGGTCGATTGTTGAAACGCTATTACCAGTGGCGATTCGAGAGTTTTTTTCGTTGTTGAGGCCCTAGGCAAAATTCACTGAGGGCCCCTCGAACCAGCTTTCATCACCTCAGTGGCGCCCCAACACACTCTCCCCCACCTTTCTACATTATATTAGTTAAAATCTTCAAAGGGACCTTTAAGTTTTCTCATTGCTAACACCACTAAATGCTACATAAAGCCACAATAGTTAATGCACCAAAGCGCAAATACAGCTCACAATCTCCAAACTCTAACACGTTTTCCGCTTTTCAACCAACAAATGCAAATCAACATGGCACCTTTTGCAACCACGCACACGGTTTTTCTCCACGAGGGCACAGGCCATCTGACATTAAATTCACGTGTTAGCACATTACAGTAACCACTGATATCAAAATGCCTCACACCTGGACCATTGATCAAGAAACACTCACACCTGTACCCAAACACCTGGTAGCATAATTGTTGGTCATCATCAGGCGATGGTTAGCACAGAAAAAAGACCAGCAGGTGTAGTACTTTCTTTCAGCAACCAATGGAGCCAACATGGAGCATGAGCAGAGGAATGAATACGAGCTGGCTGAGATGTGAGAGGAGAGGAAGAGCACTCTTAATGAAATGAAATTTATCAACCTTAATGGTTTGACAATGAGAAGAGGGCTGCAAAGGTTCAGCTTAATCAAGCGATGTACTGTTGCCTCTGTATCCGGACACTTGACTTTAAAACAGGTTAGTTACAGTTTATAGCTCTTGCATAATTTATGATATATCGTGCTTTTATTGTTGTGTGAAACGTATTTACTTCATTACTGTAACTGAATGTTGGCATGGTGCGACTATAACTGCTACAAAAATCCTGCCATTTTTACTGATGGTGCTTTCTGTATGGCAACCACAGACACTGACCAACACTATATCTTTGTTGTTTATCTGAAGGACTGCGAAACAAAGAGGTGAAGGGGATAGGCTAAGAATTTTCAATGAGGCACAGGAAGCAGCCAAGTTACAAACTGTTGTTTTGCAAACAATGCATCCCACTTAGAGAATCCGAAGCAGATGTAAATATGTGCTGAGATGCAATGTTGCACCCAATGTTAATTTGAATAAAATGTGATTTTTTTCAAAACTCATTTGTATTTTCATTTACTGTTTTCTGCTAAATTCAGCAATTTTTCTCTGCAGAAACCTTAATGTTACAGAGCATAGCCAAAACAGATGAAAGTGCTTATAGATTATACTTCAGCAGGTGTAGTTGGGTGTCAACAATCAGTATTATGAATGAAGTGGTTATATTGTGCAAAAGTTTGCATTGGTAAGGGTTTATGTAGTTTGGAGTGCAGTCTTCATTCTTAGCAGGAGAAATTAGGTCTTTTGCACTTTGGGTGTGGGGTTTGGTGAATTGTGTTTAGTGTTCTGAGAAACTGAGCAATTAAAAAAAAAATGTGTGTTAGCAATCGAGAAAAACTGTAACATAAATAAAACCTCATATAATCATTAGATGATAATTCATCAACCTTTTTATTTGAGTAAATCATTCAAACACATAAACAAAGGCCAAATATATTTTTAAAAAACACACAAACGAGAAAGTTACTATAATATTGAATCCAATCAAGTCCCATCCAATTAACAAAAAAATCCAACACTCTGTCCTGAAGACAGAACCCAGAGTAACCACTAACCAGGATGACAGTCTGTAACACAGTCAGGAGACCTTTACAAACTGCCCCGCCCCCTCGCACACAGATGGGAGAGAGAGATCTCTCGTCTGGATTGGAAAGATCAAAAATAAGATCAAAAATACATCATAGACGCATTTTGTAATCTTGTTGCATATTACATGTTACTTGTTAGACACTTTTATCCAAAGTGACTTATATACTCAATACTGTGGGCAATCCCCACAGGAGCAATTTGGGATGAAGTGTCTTGCCCAGGGACACAACGACATGCTGACTGCAGTGGGGTTTGAACCTGTGCTCCCTGGATCCGAACACCAATGCTCTATCCACTGCGCCACACTCCTCCTATTAGAAACGGAGTTGGAGAAACTAAAACTGCAATATAATGTTTATGTAGCAACAATATATAGGCCTATGACAAATATTTTTTAAATGTCTCCAGTACCATTAAAAAGTCCGATAACGTCGGAGCTTAACGGAACCACTGTCTTTAATAATTCCGGCCCGGGGCCCGTTTAATACCGGGGCTCGGTACCCATCCCTACATGGGGAGAGGCGCAGCATATTGCTAAGGACTAAATACGATGGAGAGTTCTCATCTCAGCCTTATTACCCATAGGGGATGATGAGGAGTAAAGTAAGTAAATAAAGAGGCCGGGGCTCCAGGGTCTGGTTCTGCTGTGCGTTTTCCATTGTCATTGTACATCCAACCCGGTATCACGGCAAGATGTGAACATGTGACGATTTACCATACTGGGAGACGTTTCAGAGTGGCCTTTTATTGTGGCCAGCCTAAGGTACACCTGTGCAATAATCATGCTGTCTAATCAGCATCTTGATATGCCACACCTGTGAGGTGGGATGGATTATCTTGGCAAAGGAGAAATGCTCACTATCACAGATTTTTTCAGATTTGTGAACAATATTTGAGAGAAATGGTTATTTTCTGTATATAGAAAATGTTTTAGATCTTTGAGTTCATCTCATGAAAAATGGGAGCAAAAACAAAAGTGTTGCATTTATATTTTTGTTCAGTGTATAATGTGTTGTGTGCTTAGGAGGTGTTCGGCAGATTTTGTTACCTTTGGACAGTGCTAGCTTTTCCCCCTGTTTCCAGTCTGCAGTCTTAGCTAAGTTAAACGATAGCTGGCTGTAAAATTAGGCTACGAAAAATCTTATAAAAAACTGTTTTAGATATTTTGTGTTGATTTTGAAAGCTGCTTTTCGTTGCATGTTATTGTAAAGCCGCTGCAGATAAAGGTAAGTAAAAGTAGAAATATAACAGTGTAGAAATTCTCTGTAAACTGTCAGATTAAAATACCGTAAACACACATTATTTCTCTCTGAATTGTAGTGGATTAGAATATATAAAGTAGCATAAAATGGCAACCATGATGTAAAGTAACTCTTAAATATTGTATCTATCACCAGGTCGTATTAAAAGACACAATTTGTTTGCAGACCAACTGATTCTCTTCTGTTTTCACTTGTGTGCACTTCACTCACCTGCAGACACAAAGAAGATTCCTGCGCTGAGGATGATGTTATGGCGCGCCTTGTAGAACTCACTGGCAGCTATACACAGGCCTCCCATGAAGAGCAGGATGACACTGAGGATGGGGAAGATGCTGGAGGCTCGCACCGCACCTGTATAAATCAACGGAGGATGGTAAAATAAAAAGGGGGGAAGGAGAGCGAGAAGGGAGAATGGGATGTGATTTTGGTGTTGAGGAGAACAGCCAAGGGTAGAACAAAGGAAGAGGGGGAAATGGCAGCGGAGGGTGCAGGGATAAAAGAGAAGATGAGTGAAAGGAAACAAAGAGAGGAAAAGCATATTAGAATCCATTTCAGCATCTGCTCCTCATGTGTGAGCACATCCTAATCAACACCCCATCAGGCCTGTGAAAGACTCCATCAACACTGTCTAGTGAGTGTGTATCCCCACAGTGAGCCTGTTACCCAACCTTATGTAATAACACCGCTTCCCTCTCCCTCTCTCTCTCTGTCCGCAGCCCACAGAGCTAACTGGCTGCTTTATGTAGCATCATGTGAATGGCAACAAAAGTGCTCTGGGGCTCTGGCGTGTATATGAGCCAGGCCGCAGTGCAGAGGGATAAAGCCTGCGTCCTTGAAGTTAAACAGCGTCCTTGCATCTAATTATCAAGAAGCAAATATTTCTAGGGATATGATGTTGCTTTTCGAGGTCAAACCAGGGTCGAAAATGAGCTGTGCCCTCATGTGTGTGTCAGGTACAATGAGAGTCATAGTGGAGTTTGAGAAAGCAGCCGGTTGTTGAGGGAAAAAATGAGGAGCCCTTTCATACTCCACCCCCCTCCTCCCCCTTGCCTGTTTAAAATGCACATTTAAACTTTCATCAGGCTGGTTAAATTTTCACCACTTCACCTCATCCCCCCACATGAATGCCGCCTCAGCACTTTCCTAGCTTCTCCCCAAAGTGCTGACTCCGGGCTGGGTGGCTCTGCGCTGAACTCGGCCGCCTGCATCTCCACAGGGACCTGCCGGCTCTCCTGGCGGCCCATCTGCCCGCCTGTACCTGCTGCCACTCAGTCCCCTCCCCCCACCCTTATTTCTAACAGAGATCCACTTATCCACTACCCCCACCCAACACCCCAAGGCTTTGTTCCTCGGCCCGACTCAGAATGATATCCACCCTTATCCTACAGGCGGGCGATCAACATATCAATCACCGCTCACCCTCCATTGGGCTCTCAACAGTCACCAGCAACCAACAGTAACAGGTTTTGTAAGGTTCATTAATGAAACAATAGGATAACTGAACCACTGCACTGATTGGCATAATATAAAACTCTCCTACTTGAGTGTGAAGTACATTCTTGGCTTCTTACATGAAACTAAAAACGGTTTCAGAGGAATCTATGGGATACATTTAGCTTGGAAGTTGCATAGTCTGCTTTGTGAACTGTATATTCAGGTGCATGTATGAATATTGCACCCATTTCAAGTGGATATTATAAAAATGTATTTTGTGCATGTTGCTAAATGGTCTTAAAGGTCCCCTATTATGCAAAATGCACTTTTTGATGTCTTTTATAGATAAATATATCACCCCGGTGTGTCAAGAGAATCACAAAGTGTCTGAAAATACAACTCTCTCTCTGTTCCTCCTTACCCACATCTCTAAAAACGAATCAGCCCTTTAGTAACAGGGCTATGAGGCATGGCTACAATGGGTGATCTCTTTAATATTTTGAGCAAAACACTTCAGAGACATGTTTTGTATAGATATGGCCCTATAATATATTGTTCAAATATAGCATAATAGGTGAGCTTTAAGTACGCTGACATCATCTGTTTGTCTGGAGTAGATATTTCAACAAGTACTGACCAGACTGCCATGTAATTTCATACGGTTACTTGTGTTTCCCCCAAGGCAGAACACTAATGATTTTAGTGACCCTGTGACCTTTCTGCTTGTGCCATCACCGGGGCAAAACCTTTCACTTGTGTACACAAAAATCTATATCTCATGGGGGACATTGGTTTCAATTCCAGCAGGCCCATTTGTAATTCCTAAAACCTTAGATACAGAATATTTAATTCAACAGGCAGCATGGGATAACATTTAGTGTACACTTTAATGAACCCAAAAACATGGATTGGTTTGGTATCTAATCAACCGATGGCAAACAAACGTCAAAGTGTCATCCCCCAACCTTGGATCATTATAAATAATTAATCAGTGTGATCATTTTTTTCAACACTTTTGTAGGGGGGGGGTTTAATAAACAGAGCAAGCTGCAGGCGTCACTTGGGTATGAAAGAGGCTTTTAATACAAATGAATGTATTAATCCATCACTGAAAAAACTACAACAGAAGGAAGCCCCTACTTGTGGTTGAGGAACTAATGGTCCATACTGTACTTGTGTGATTTATTTGAGTAATACAATTAAAATGACCTTTAATATGGCTAAAGGAAAAACTCAAGAAATATTGTAGTAATTAATATACAAACGACCTGCTCTATCTTCATATATGTGTGTTTTTGTGTATGAAACCTTTAAACTTGACTCATAAGAGCAGCGTTTTTGACCTTACACCTTAATGCCTCTGCTGCCTGTCACACCTTCGTTTATCATGTCATCATTCAACATCATGATGTGCTTATCTCTATCTTTAACCTGAATTGAAACAGCCCCTCACCTGAGCTCATATCTTTGTGATGAAGAATACTTTTTAATGCGGTTACTTACTATCCTTCATATTTCTAACATCTATCTTGCCGTGTTTGTCACTGAGCATGTCTCAATTATTATTTTTCTCTCACTTTTAATCTCTCACTTAAATCGCACTCAGTAAAAGCACAAGATGATTTAAAGAGAAAGTGTCGTCTTGCCCTCCCACCCTTTGTTTCTCCCTACACCCTCCCTCTTGCGACCAGAGGGGATTGTGGGGTTTAGGGTCCCCGGTGGGGTGAGATGATTAAATATTAAGTTGTCCTGAGAGTTGACCCTGCTCCTGTGTCCCGCTCTTAATGCATCACTCTTCCTAAATTCCCCCTCCATCCTGGTAACCCTGAAGATATTGACACGGCCGTTCCCAGCCCATTACCTGCGGAGCGCTCTTTTTTCATCCATCAGCTTCATTTGTAGAGACAAAAGAGGGATGGAGGGCCAGACCAAATGTATCGATTGTTGACAGAGGGGGTGTTAAACAGTGCCGGATCTCAAGGTGACACTAAAGTTTAAGAAACCCCAGAGGCTCCGTTGTGGGCAAATTTAGAGAGAAAATGGTTAAAACTGTTAACTCTATTTAAACCTGATTACAGTGCGGTCAGTTTGCCTTTTTTATTTTGACAAAGCAGCGGACAGTCAATTGTTATATTCAATGTTGTATTGTCTGTTTTAATTCCCACTTCTCTGGTACTATGCGTTTTTCGTATGAACATCCATGTTTTAGCAGAACATTGAAAAAGTGCAGTGACCTTCACCGTGACCTCTAAACATTCACTGCGCCTTTGCCCTGGATCGGGCTTGCTGCCCTCAGGTTTGGCTGACCGTGCTCTACCTAGCCTCCGGTTTTTCGTGTCAGGATGCACTTGGCATCACACCGAGTGTCAGAGTCGGAGTTCTCATGGCGTCCGTATGAGGCTCAGACAGCCGTGTGTCCAGGCCGCTTGTTGCTGGGCTGCCAGGAATTGTTGGAGGAAGACGGGACAATAACTATGCCCAGAGGCAGTGAGGCTGCTTCTATCCAAGAGGCCACCTATTTCAAATCAACACATTCAGGAGGTTTCACATCTTTACTGAGCCCCTGTCAGAGATTTGGATCCTGCCTGGAGGGATGTTTAGGCACAGCAGGAGCCCGGAGGGAGGCAGGCAGAGAGACTGACGGTCTGACAGATAGACAGGGACGTGTCTCTGGACAGGTGAGTGCAGGAACAAGTCCATTACGTCACATGCACAATGTTGATATATCAAGCTGGTGTGTGCCATTTATTATGTTATAAAACTGAATAACATCAACTGTGATAAAGAGGTCATATCTGGACCATATTTCTTTGTCAGACAATGGCTTTTATCCAGCAGTAAACAAGTACTCTACACCAAAAAAGTATGACTTTACCGACTTATTGTGCAAAGATAGCCATTCGCAGATATATTGAAGGGGCAACTTTAGTGACATTTGTTACAAATGGACAGTGGATATAGCCTACAGGAGGGCTGCTGAGCGGCGATGATGTCAGTCAGGGTGAAAAAAAATTACGTTAGGGCTGCAGGGATGGCTTTTGTTCTGGGAAAGAGCAGTGGTGATGCTCCTGTGTGGTAAAAAGCTGTCAATCTCCAGCTGCTGGAAAACAACGAACCCATCCAAATGAAAGCTTTGACCTCGGTGCTAATAGCTAATGACAGCAGCGACCTCTGCAGCGTCTTGTGTTTCTCAAGCCCTCGCCTCGGCCCACATGAAAGGATGCTCTAGGGAGCTCTGTGATTAGCCGCGAGGTCCCGTTTTGATTTGGGCCGAGGTCACAATAACAGAGTGGCACATCTTCTGTTTCTCCCCCCCCCATGACACCCACATTCATGTGACACCCACTTAGGCTGAACACCAGGTCTACACTCTGACAGTTACTTAAACTCTCCATTTTATCGTGTTTTCTGGTAATTATTTGGCTACTATGACAACTCAGCTTCCCTTGTTTCCAGTTCCTTTTTATGTATCCATGGCAGTAACCACTTCTTCCCCTTGACCTTCACAGCCCACCTGCTCCCACTTTCCTCATCAGCTCATGTCCACTTACTTGCCTGATTGTCAAAGTTACTTAGTTGCCTCTTGACTTTGCTCTCGAGCTGGTTTTCAACCTTGATCTTCCTGGAGTATGAATTTAGGGTTAATCTTGACCTTTGTAATACTGGAAAATGATATGTTGAGTTTAACCATTATTAATATAGTTGCTAGTTTACTTTACTTTGTAAATGTAATATTTGCACTGCTGGATTGGAAAGCTTGACAGGCAGTCACTTAATGAGTTTTGCAAATACAGAGATTAATCTGACTTTACACAGATTTTTTACATCTATATTTATAGTACAAATGATAGGAAATTGCACCAAAGCTTTACACAAATAAGACAGACAAAGATAAGTTAAAGAAAAAACAAAGCTTTACTTAAACTCAGTTCTGATGTATTTAATACGGTTTCCTTCATTATGATTGGCACTTTTCTATTTACCAGTATTATCAATGGTTTTCCTTTCAGTAACTGAAAGGAGAACTGGCACACAAGTTTACTTTCTCCCAGATGGAGGAAATCTCATCTTCTTTTATTGAACAATGATTATTGTCAGTATTTGGTTTCCCTTATCCTTATACACATGAGGCGAGGAGTTACCAAGAGATTGGAAAGTAAGAGAGGAAGGGAGGATGAAAGTCAGAATCTAAATCAAAAAATGTTAAGTCTCTAATAATAGAATGAAAAATGGAAAAATCTTTATATTTTCAGGGAAAAAACATTACAAATCATGTGACTTCTTAAACCTATGTTAGAGATTCATTTTCACTTAATATTTTATGTTTGTTTCTCTGCTGATCACAAAAAGAAGAATTATGATCTTATACTAAAATTCAAAACGTTAATCATTTGTAAAACTGTGTGTAGGCACGTGTGGTTTACCGCATCTGACACAGTATAATGGAAGTTATAACACCTGGCAATGTCCATTTATTGGCCTGATAATATAAGAACTGACAATACGCTCATTCCCTTTCTAGTGAATGAGCGTATTATCTGAAAATTGAGTGACACATGCTGCATTTTGCCTTCACCCCATCTGCCCAGGTGGTGCTCCTCCCGGCCTGTCGGGGTCTGCACCAGGACCGCAGCGGCTATATTAATGTGTGGTGGAGGCCCCGCCAGGCAGCATGCGTGCCAGCCTGCTCCCAGAGACCCAGGGTGAGAGCGGATACTGTGTGTGCTGTATTGATTGGCTCGGCTGCAGCTCAGGCTGGTGTCCGAGTGCTGGCACTCTCCAGCGCTGGCTGACAAACTACTTAATGAAACTCAACACCCATGCAGGCCCCATGGCTGGGTTTTTACAACAGCTAGTCCTCCTCAATGCCACTGTGGCTACACAAATGCAACCTGAGTAATAAATAGTCAATATTTAAAATATTACATGTTGTGCACTGTAACTGAGACACCAAGAAAAAAATCACACAAGAGGCAAAAGAGTCAATCCATCAAAGGTGAAATAATTGCTTGAGTAAAGGTAGCAATACTACAGTTTCAACTAAAAGTCATGCTTTCGACTTCTCTCAAGTTCTGTATACCTTGGCTCTCTGTTATAATTATGGAAAACACAAGGTCACATTTAAACCTATTTGTGATGAACTGCATCTTTTGCCTCAACTTTGCAAACGTTAACAAAGTGACACCACCACACACGTCTACTGTACATGTGAATAAACATGCACAAAGGCATCTCTCTCCACCCTCCTTCCTTCTTTCTTTATCTCTTTCTTTCTCCCTCTCTTTCTTTCTCTCTGTCGTCCTCACTTTCTCTCCCTCTTTCTTTCATTGACAGGGTTGAGAGGAAATTAGCATTCGCTCTTAATCAGCCTCCCCCAGTCCAGAATGTGCTGATGTGCAGGACAGGGTCATGCTAATCAGGTGCCTCAGCTCCCAGGCACATTGATTTAATACTACAAACGCTTATTAATCCCCTCCACACCTCCGCTTTCTCTTCCTCAATACTGAGCCCTTGCATCGTCCTGACCAAGAGGCTTGTAGCCCCTCAACCCCAACCCCCCCCTCCATCAAAACTTTCCCCCAATCAACCTTGGCATCAAACATCCAGGAAAAGTCTCTGGGTGAGGCTGCGGAGAGCATTAAAATGTGTGAAACAACGTGCATAAACAGAGGAAATTAGCTTTGGTGGCTAAAATTCAGAATTTGCAAGAATGCTTACGAAGTGTTCAGCATGCATCTAAAAGCTTATGTGTCCTGACAACACAGCTCGCAGGAAGAATGCAGTTTGGCTTTGAATTGATTAGAAAATGCATGCACGTCTTACTGGCTGGCACTTATTAACAGTAACAAGAGTGAGAGCTGAGATGTTCATATTTGATGTTTTTAAGACCCTCTGGGAATTCATTAATGAGTTAATTTGTGTCCCATTGTTTGTATTCACAATCTTTTATGTTGACTTTGATTGTTTCATTAAGGCAGTTTCTATGCTGTTCATGCAGTTCCCTTAACTTCCAATTGATGTCCACTATTTGTTTTTGAATATTCATTAAAACATCCTACAAGTTACAGAGCACAGGAGCCCCAAATATTAACAAAGATTTATAACGTGAAAATTGATACCGTATTGTGATAATATTGGTATTGTTGCACTTAAAAATAAGCCCAAAGCATCACAGAATGTAAAGGCCTTAAAATAGTGTAGAGTCAGAGCAGAGAAATACTAACAAAGAGAAGGAATTTCATATTAAAAGATCTAAACCAAGGAGCATACCCACTTGATTTGTCTCACTTGTTTGTTTTTATATATTCATGCTGCAGGAAGCCTTCAAACAAACACAAATCAAAGAGAAAAGAGAAACAAGATTCAAACCTGCCCATCACAAATGATAAATCTCTCGGTTTTGCTTTCTGTATTGATCATGGGAGACCGGTAAAGATGTCAAATCGACACACACTTCAGTTAAAACAACAGACTGAAAATGTTGAGATTTACAAATACTGGAATGTTACTAGTACTGTAACTCAGTACGTAATTACAATGTTTCCCGACACTTCCACTAGACTACATCTAAGAGGGGAATATTGTACTTTACACTCCATTTCATTTGTCTGACAGCTTTATATATTTTCAATACATTATTCCTTCCCTTGCTATTTTAAATATAAATGGTTTTGATAGATTAAGGAATTATTGGTCCTTTATGTGTTGAGATATTATATTCTTAAACTATATTGACTATTTCACATCAGGTTGAAACAAGAATGTCACAATGTCTTTTGCACTTTTGATACTTTAAGTTCCTCTTGCTATTAATACTTGAATACCTTTACTAAAGCACGTTTTTGAACTCAGGAACCCGACTTGTAGTTGAGTATTTCACTGTGTGATATTAGTACATTTACTAAAAGGATCTGAATATGTTCTCCACCCCTGGATGTTGATGATCCCTGCACACGGCTACACTCCAGTCATCCTCCCGCTGAGCCCTGCTCTGTCATATCAACATAACAACACACACAGACGGGTCAGTGGAACACAGTTAAAGAGCTCCCTCACACTGAAATCACATAACATGACAGGCCTGCTCAGACAATAACATTTCCCTCCACAGAACACATTTCAATTATTGTAATTACCCTCCACTCCACTGCTGATGTCCCCACAGATCACGCCTGATTGTCTGCGTGACAGCAAGAGCTTAGCATGACCGATATCAACGCCACAATAAGCGGTCTGAGCACAGGTTTGATCATTAGAACCACCAATATCAGCGGCCGAGTCATGTTTACGATTAAGTGATCAATCAATTTTACAATCAAATGTTCATTTATATTGCCCAATATCACAAACAAAAATATGCCTCCAGGGGGCTTTACAATCTGTACAGCATAAGACCCTCAATATCCTTAGTCCGATGCAGATAATAAGAAAAAAGATCTAAAAAATAAACTGGAGTTATTGGAGAAACAAATTAAGGAACCCTAGAGAAACCATTATTCACAATTATTCTGACCATAGTGATGTGTATCCTTGAGGTATAACAAACATGTTGATGCTTTTCCTTCACCAAAACACATTATTTTTTATTTTAAATATTTAATTAATTTCCATGTCTGCAATAGCAAACCGTCTTCTTCTTTACTGGCTCTGTTAGCTTAATATTACATTGGTCGCCCTGGTACATCAAGCAGCTAAAAAAAACTAAAAATGGGAACCGTCTCATAAGAACATTGCTCCATAGTGCTGCCATTGCGTAAAAACTCTACAGGGAACTTTGAGGTATCATCCTCATAAAGCAGCACAATCACCCACAAAGGCATACCAACAACTTGAGCTTGAATAGCAATACAAGTATTAAAATCAGCTTTTACATTTCACACAAATTCAAGAGTAAATCCAGGTCAGTCATCTGGAAATATGCTCAAAGTACAATTACAAAATATTTTTGTGGTATGGAGCGGTTGTTTATTTCTTTACATTAAAGCAACTTGAGGTACTCGTGCTTTTGATTGAATGTGGATGGGCTTTTTTTACCGGCTTTCAACATTACCACTGTTCTTACAAAATATATATTCAAATGTTTTACAATAATTGTGTGAATATTTTAAACAGGACAAAAGCATGAAATGTTTCTCTTTCTCTCACAGCTTTGGGAATTTGCAGGCTGTTAGAACTGCTGAATAAATGTGTGCATGTAAAGCGGATCTGAGAGGGTGCAGCCGTCTTTTGATGATGCCCCAGTGACAGCCCAACATTGTATATTCTGATCTCGCTTTAATATGAGGACACACTCTCTCACCTCTGCCTTTTACAAGCTGTGGCGTCTCTATATTCCGCGTTAATAAGATATAAAGTTAGAGTGCTAGCACTCACTCGGTCAACCAGGACAAAAATGATTGGCTTTTAATTTATTGGCCCGTGTCTGTGTGACGTGTGTTTTATGTATCAGTCGATGGATTCCTTATTTGTTGCCTTGGATACCGCTCGAGGAACTGGATGTTCAATGACACTGCGACCGACTGGGACACCTGCCGTTGGGAACACAGGGGCACGAGCTGGATGTTAACTTCCTCGCCTGATATTATTACATTATCCATCTGACAAGCCCATCTCAGGTCATGTGATCAAATTAAAGGGATGGTTCAAATTAGTTTGTAGTGAGGTTGTATGAGATACTCATCCATACACTGTGTTTAACCTTCTGTAGAAGATGGCCAGCACATCCCCAGTAAGGAGAAAGAGAAAGGAATGTCAGCACCAAATCGAAGCTAAGTACTGCTATGGACGGGGGCAGCAGCCAAATGTATTCTTGCCACCGAAAACATGTAATTTCAGTTTATTTGTATGGTATATTTGGAATATTCCATCTCTTTATTTTACTGCCAGACATCCCCCTTTGAAGTCGCTATCTGGCTTTTTATCTGCTATCACCAAAATCACTACTAGCAGATCTATCAGAGTCTTCCTTGGAATTAATAGTTTTAATTTACCCAGCAGAACACGGTAGTTGAATCATGCAACAGAGAACTGTTTGCTAGTTTGTGTTATTGTTTAAAATCACACAATAGTGTATGACAAACTAAAAAAGGAACTGATTGAGGCAGCAGTAGAACAGCAACACCCATGTTCTGTTTTCTGTATTTGTCAATGGTGTCTGGTGGCTTTGAAGAGAGCATAGATCATTGCTTTGGCTATAATACACTTTCCTTCTGCCCCTGTTCACAGCAGTACAATGCTAAGTGCCGTAACTCCTGTCTGCTTCTCCAAACTGTGGACGTGACAACTGCTATCAACTTTATGTATGGTTATACACTGACTATGGGTAAGAAACTCAAACAACCCCACTTCCAAAAAATGATACTTTTAAAGCCCTCTGGTAAGCCACACATACTCAAGTATACAAACTGGTATTAGAGACCATGCAGTGGGGTCACTGCCACCCCCTGCGCTGCCCTACAATACAATAGCCCTGCGTGTCCTGCGCTAGACCCATTGATTTTATTGGGCGACATCAAAGCCAGTTCAGTCCAGCGTCCAGTCTGCCGCGAGGCCTCGGGGTGACACAGGCTGTGACAGGCCTGCCCTTTTGTCAGCAATGTCAGCCAGTACTCTCTGATGAACGCATGCAAACACCAGAGGCAGAAATGAATGCAGGCTCAGGGGCCAAAACACCCAGTAAGGTTTATAAGATAGCTAATTCAGGGGGTAAAAATGGCCCCAATACTGCATCGTTATAACGTGCATATTTAAGGGTATTAGTATTGACATTGGACACGCTGAAGGGTCAGGGGATTATTTCCAAAGGCCTGGGTGAACAACATCAACAACAAAACTGTGGTTTGTGATGCGACACCACACAGCCTGAAGCAGCAGAACATTTTGCGGCCAGATGAAAGAAACCCCACACCAGCCTAAATAAATACAGGTTGCATCGAATAACTCAGCAGTGAAACTATGGAAGAAAGCTGCACACAATTTTTTTGTTTACGGCTTAGACAATTTACTGATAAATGATTGTCATGTATATGGACACTTGATTAATCACATCAGGCATATTTAGTCATATTTATAGTCATAAGTTATTGTTTGGTCTATGAAATCTACAAAAAAGGCCACCGCATTTTCATACAAACATTTTTGGAAGATAATAAATTAGCAAAACTGTTGACTCCAATGCCTCCATGGTAGATCAGACACATCAAACTCGTCTTACTCCCCTCACATGATTTCCTTCTCTGTATTACAGTGAATTGATGTCTTTCCATTCAGCATTAGTAGCTTGCGTAACAGGGCGTTTTCTTTCCCTCTTTCTTCTCTCTCAGCTGCTTAGCACCCAGTAGAGCAGTGGAGGATGGGAGCTCCGACACGGCATGATCTAAAAACCCACTGGCGCTTTAGTGTGCCTCAGCTGGCTTATATAACCCCGTGTGGATGTGCAAACTGCCTTGCTATTGGGAGAGCTCATGGAACACACACACACACACACACACACACACACACACACACACACACACACACACACACACACACACACACACACACACACACACACACACACACAGATATGTGGTGGATGTGTGTGTGTGTGTTAGCATAAGGACAGCAGATCAGAGTGTGTGTTTGATGAAGCAGGGGGGGCATGTTTAACAGAATATTTGTGTGATTTCCACTCGGCACCAAATATGTCCCTCCCCTTCTCTACGCTGTATTATGACATCACCAGTGTGTCCCCTCAATTTTTTTGACCGGCGAGTTCCCCATTGACGTCACTTCCGCTGGGCCCTTCACCTGAAATGACATAATTTCTGTTGCATAACTATCCCCCGCTCTCCCAATTCTGCATGTGAAAGCAGAGGCAGCTTTTTTCTGTCTTTGGCCACCCAGAGGCGCCGTGAAACTCCTCATTATGGAAATACCAGGTTTGTGTCCACGAAAGGGAAATTGGCAGATATAAAAGAATACATCCAGAACCAACCAAGATGTCCTGTGTGACATCTTTATGCACCCTTTTTGAAAACGCTCTGAATCGCCAAGTCTCCCTTTCAATCCAGAGAGAGGACAACAGGAACTAAATGACTCCTGTCATGTAATATTCCGGGTGTGAGGGTGAAGAGAGGCAGAGTGTGAGAGACAGCGATCGAGAGAGGCCTGACCTATATAAGAAGGAGGCTGAAATATTTATGGATGTGAGTGTCCTAATTGGCAAGCCACTGGGAGCACTGCGGCCTTCTCCTCCAATCACAGCCTGTGAAGAGGTTAACACTCACACACACGCATGCAAACGAGCGTCTGTGGTCCCAGGCCCGAGTGAGGCCTCTGCCCCACGACCTTGTCATCCCCAGCTGAGAGACACCTCTTTATAAAGACAGATCTGCCTTAGCCAGTGCTCTGGCATTGTTAGAATCATTACCAGAGCTGTTATCATAACCGTCCTCTCTGGCACATATGGACGGGAACAACCGCTCAGAGCGCTAAGTCAAACACAGCCTAATTGGCTGGGCTTAATCTCCAGCACTGTCACGCACTGCTCTGCTCTCTGAGAGGCCTCAATTACTGTCCCTGCTGATGGAGACGAGGAGACGGACACTTTTTGACTTCTAGTTTAAAACCACTGCAGGCTAGAGCAGGGTGCGGGAGGAACAGAGAAGGAGGATGAGGAGGAGGGGTGTCCCACATCAGGGGTCAGCAAGGAGTTGGCAACTAATGTGGCAAATAATCACATTTAATAAAGAAATCCATTTACTTCACCAATTGTATACATCAAGTTGAGATTTTAGGTGTTGGCAAGTTCTAAAAAAAAAAAAAGTATAAAGCCTTTAGTGACGGCATACTTGCTCTTCCCCAGGGTAATTTTTGCAAAATGACAGAGGGCAAAGGGCCAGTTAATAAACAAACATACATCATCTTTACTCAATTAATGTTAACCGATTAAACAACTTATTATACTGGGACTTTGAGTGATGACTGGAATACGCTATTTAGAAGAAATATTACAATCTTAAATGTGTCCATATAAACGTAGAAATATTGATATGATCCACCAACAAATGTGGACTAATGCTCTCCAAAAAGTTTCGCTATCAAAGCTGATTGCCAAAACATGTCCTCACAACAAAGAGGACAGCAAAACGGAAGAATTTCAGTAATTATCCCAAAAAAAGTTTATTTCAAATACATAAATCTCAATTTTAAGTATTTGTACCTGATTATTATCTGTATTACTGAAAGATACACATTGCTGGAACAGAGCTATAACCATAGAAACGTGTCGTTGCTACACTGTGTCTAAATGTCTCCATCACATTAACTGGCCAATCAGAAGAGAGTAATGAGCAAACGATAGTGTACAGTACATCACAAGCTCAGAGTCATTGTTGTGATTTTTAGGATTAGCAGGCAAATGAGCTCGACAAGCATCTCTGTCTTGCTTGCACAAAGGGAAAGAGAGCAGAAATCAATGGGCTGTGTTTACAGGGTACACAGCCGACTGTAACACTGCACGTTATGTTACACACAGCCAAGCAGTAAAAACAGACGAGCTGCTTGGAGAAAGCAGAGACAGCCATGACACACGGGCCAAAGGCAGTTCTACTAGCACTGTGCTGCAGTCTGAGACAGAGCAAAGGAAAGTGGGACAGATTTAAAAAAATATTCAAAATATCTTGCATTGGGGTGAAAAGCGTGGAGTGATTTATTGTAATGTTTAAACACTTGAACAGAAAAATACTGTCAATCTAATTTGTGAACAGGGTTTCTGCGTGTGAAAATAGGGAATACTCAAAAATACTCACGTAAGAAGTACTCGGATGTGTCCGCTTGGTAATCTGTTTCCTCAGGAAAGTGGTCTATCTGTTTACACATCCCTTTTAAGTTTCCTGTGGAGAGAAACAGAAACACAGTTCAGTTGAGTTCATACAAGAAGACATGAACTACTAGACAAACAGCCAAGATGCAAAACCTTTTAGTATCTCACAAAACATTTTTTCCAAAGCACAATTCCTCTGATGTGATGAACATTTGAAAAACGTTCTCGAAATATCTAGTATCTCAAAATAATAACATCATTTCTCAAAAGAATGACATCATCATGCTATTTTGAGATACTATGTTGTGTGTTTAAAATGCTAAGTCATTATTTTGAGAAAGTTTATTATAATAATGACTTATATAGGATGTGTTTTAGTCTTATTTTTGTCTCTACTGGGCTTCCATACTTTTGTTTTTCTTTAATTGTCATCAAAGATAGTGTCAAAACTGTTTTCATAGAGGACTCTTTTTGTCTGGTTATGGTTCTCATAGTGACTCTTCAGAAAGCAGACCTGAGCACCCGGCAGCAGGTGGCGGCTTGTAAACAAGAGCAGCGCAGCTGGTGCGACCTGGAGCCGCTCCAACTGCTGTGCACGGAAACCTTGTCTCTTAATGCTCGTTCATTTGGCTGACACCTCGCCGTCCGGCTACTTTGTCCATCCAGGAAGCTGCATGCCGACTTCCCTTTCTCTCCCAATTCCCCCTGTCTGCCCTCTACTATTTGCAGCCTCTCAGTATAGTTTTGGCATTGATGAGGTCAATCAAGGTGGCGTGGCGGGGGAGGCGCCCATAAGGCGTCCATTACGGCGACCTGCTGCTGCTTTGAGAAGGCAGATGCCTGGGCGTTTGATTGGACCAGATTAGCGTTTCATTAACTTCTTCATCGCCTCTCCCTCCAGTGTCCCTCTAATTAGGTGAACAGGTGTTGGTTACCATGGTGCCAGGTGTTGACGAGGAGGTTTTGGCAGTGAGGCATGATGGGCACAGCAGGGTGCGGTTATTACTTTGTGAACGGCCCACAAACAGCGGAAAGAGGGGGGACCCCCTGGTGTTGACCACTCAGACATTAGAGAGAGTGTCACCTGGAAAAAAGGGCCATCAAAGCGGCCTCGATCCGCTCTCACACCTGCGTACAGTTTTTGTGTCGCAGCTACCCGCGGTTATGCAGCCGCCGCCATCTGTTCAGAGACTCAGCTCAGGACGTACGTGGACAGATGTTTGTTTTGATTGTCTCAATGTCATTTCCACAGTTTCCATCCAAATGGGGCAAAATATTTAATGGAAATGTGCATTTTAGTTGCATGTATGAATTTCACAGAGTTACAATCTCCTTATTTGGTGAACACTCGAGGATATTGAAAAAGGGGTTAAAAGGATTTGGAACAGATTTCAAAGGGTGGGAAACCAGTCCATGATTTTTCTATATCTTGATCGTAAGAACGCAAACATCAGAAGATTGAGTCAAGTTGCAGGAAAAAAATAGTGGCAATTTTAGGGACTTGGGATCTCTAAATGGTGTGTGGATAGAGCGTTGGTGTTCGGATCAAGGTAGCACAGGTTCAAACCCCACTGCAGTCAGCATGTCGTTGTGTCCCTGGGCAAGACACTTCACCCCAAATTGCTCCTGTGGGGATTGCCCACAGTAAGTCGCTTTGGATAAAAGCGTCTAATAAATAACATGTAATGTCATAATAAGACTTATTGACGTATTGCAAAAGACATTAAACAAGCACTCCTGATGTTGCCATAATTCCACAAGCGTATCCAGTTGTTCTACTTTCATCATGGCTTGGGAATAAGTACGCTTCCCAACCATTTGTTGTTGCCGGTTTCTTGTCAAATTTCCATCGCTGTAACTTTGTTTCTTAACCCCTCAGACTGCATGACCATTTGGGTCACACTTGTCGATCAGAGGGCTAATTTGACCTTAAAATATGACCAAATGTCTTCTTATATCAGGCCAGCATTACCAATCCATAAAGATCTACTGTAGAAGTTGTAGAAGTCGAGGTCAAAGCCAAATTCAAAAACGTCAGGTTGTGCCTGTGCCGGTAGGATACATAGAGGTAGGGCAGGGAACAGAAAGCTTTTGAAGGACAGAGAGGGTATGGTGTGGAAGGGGGAATACTTCAAGTTTGAGTGTCACAGTTCAGGCCTCAGTAATTGCTGAGCCATGAAAAAGCCCTCCAGAGTTTAACGGACCTGCATAGTTTTGAACTCAGATATATGATGTAAAGCTCCTCTTTCAGCAGCGGACTGGAGATTAGAGAATTGGGCCCGTTCCAATCAGCTGGAAGGTTGATCTCTGTTAACTAACGCGGTAGCATAAAGCTCAAAGTAATCCTCAGAAGCTTTAGTGGAGATGCTCGGCAGCTAGCTGTAGCACGCCAGCTTTCAGATTTGAGCTGTTGCATACTGTAGGTGTAACCCCGCCACCTCCTGCAACTACTCCCCCAGGCTGCTGCTGGAAATAACAATATGTTCAACATGCCTGCTTAAATAAGCTCTAAATAAGTTGTATTTCCAGGAGGGGAGAACGCCTGTGTGCCGCCTTTCAGAGCATATTTCACTGAAAGATGACTTGTGTTTACATACGACTACGTTGCACTCTGCCAGTGGAGCTGTCTGAGCAAACTAGCAGCAGCAGTAGCAACCCACAGAGCACCATGTGTGTGTCTTAACAACGTTATCAAGTGGGTGTAAGATTTTGTTTGCAGCTGGCCGTCCCATCCGCAGATTTGTAATAGCAGCTGTGGAGAGTGGCCTATTGGGGGAACCACTTCAATTAGCGTGCTGAAAGATTGATGTGACACTTAACCGCTCCAAACGGTCCTTTTCTTGTAAGACATGTAAACTCAGCAGGCTGGTAAATGTTTTATAATGGCATTTTCATTTCAGAGACCTCCCCACGTGAGTGTGAGCGCAGGGCCGAGGCGTGGAGAGAGCTGTCTGGCCATTACGAGCTTTGGCAGGGGGACGGCTGCTGAATGGAAAGGTGTTGCCGGAGGCTCAGGTGTGTAGTGGGTCAAAACACTTATCACATAAAGAGAAACACCTGTATTCACTGAGCAACACTTTCAGCACTGGATTACTAAGAAGGCATCAGGTGTCTAAAATCACAAGCAAACTGTGACTTGCTTTTTTTCAGTTTCAAATGTACCTGAATTAAACTGGACAAAAGGGCAAGGTAGCAACATTCAAAAGTGATTTAAAGATCCCAAATGATTTGTAAGGGTCTCTCAATATATCTAAGGATTAGGGCTGCTCAATTAATCGTATTTTAATCGCGATTACGATTGTGGCTTGCAACGATTACGAAAACAACGTAATCGAAATAAAACGATAATTTTTTTATTATTATTATTATTATTTTTTTTTATAATTGTTGTTGTTGTTGGTTTTTCAGTTGAATTATACTTAAAGTTCAGGGTAATCAACTGTTAAAAACATAATGTTCAATTTATTTTTCTCCAATAAATGGATGTTTTCAAAGTCAATGAATAATTGCATTTAATAATCGCAATTACAATTATTGACCCAAATAATCGAGATTATGATTTTTGCCATAATCGAGCAGCCCTACCAAGGATATTAAGACATTTCCCTAAAAAGCGCAAACATCATGCCTCATCATGGCAGTGCCAGAGAAAAAGTCACACTTTCCCAAAAGTCAGTAGGATTCATCCTCTAAGGATCATCTGTACAAAAAGTTAATAACAATTTGTCAGATAGTAGTTTAGAAATACCAAATATTTCACTTTGGACCAAAGGGGTGGAGAGAACAACCAACCATTGTATGACGCTTCATTGGAAATGGTGGTGAAAGCATACTGATCATACATTTTGGAATAAAAACTGGCTTTTTATGTTGGCCTGAGAGGAAAAAGTAGATTGCAGCTAAGTAGGAAGGTAATACTGTGAGTTTTGAATATTAATATGCAAGAAGGCAAAGGTTTTGTGAATTTTTCGGCATTTAATTCTCTAAAGATAAACAATATGACATGAAGAATTAACTAACAAGGTGGAAACACGTTTTCCCTGACTTTGAGGGCGGTGAGTCAAGCCTATTTGTGTAGCCTTTAATCACTGTTAGAGTCTCGAAGGGCTTCAGATAATTAAGCCAAACACAACAAATGAAAAATGAAACCCCTCCAAACTCGACACCCTCGTTGAGATCAAGGTTTAAGGATTTTGCTGAAACCCAGATGGTGAGTGTTGCATGCTCAGCCCGACTGATGTGGTAATCATTTATAGAGCCGCCATTGAAGGTGGAGGTTGTCTGAGATCTCCTGCTGAGATCACCAAGCCCTATTGGACCCTCGTGTTGGATCAGGCTATGTGTATGAGCTTGTGTTCAAGAGGAGGATGTGTGCTTTTCAAGATTTACTCAATCAGCCCCGTCATCGCTGGCCACTGTGCCCCCCATATGAGCTACGGTATGTGCTAACCCCGTGCCCCCTGCGTCCCCTCACGTCCTCTGCAGCCATAAAGCACTTCATTACCATCAAGCCTGGAGAGAAA
Organism: Notothenia coriiceps; assembly: GCF_000735185.1. Taxonomy (NCBI): domain Eukaryota; kingdom Metazoa; phylum Chordata; class Actinopteri; order Perciformes; family Nototheniidae; genus Notothenia; species Notothenia coriiceps. The sequence goes on from NW_011355976.1 coordinate 67,863, forward strand.
GAGAAGCACTCAAGAGTGGAGTGCAGTATATAGAAGGGGGTTGTTGTGGAGAAAAGAAAAAGGGGAGGGTGGTGGGTGGATGTAGATTTATAGAGGCTTCGGGTCCACTCCTGAGGGACCCGGGGTTTATCCGGTCAGCTTCAAGCCCATTTTCACAAACACACAACCACGAGGTAAGGTTTCTCCTGGCTCCATGACGTCGCTGCTGTTTTGCTCTTTAGTCATGCTTTAAAAAAAAGAACCTTTCCTTTCTCTGGGCTGAGGGTCATGTGTATGTGCAGGGCTTTGGAGCCGCTCCAGCTGAGGCAGAGCCCGGCACAATGTGGAAGCATTCCAGTATTTAGGTATTGGCTGGTAAAAAAAGTTTGTTATGCGGGTGAGAAGGTTTTTATTATGGTAGTGATACTAAAGCACAGCCTTTGGCTCCTGGTTATCAGACAGGAAGAAGGAACATAAACCCTTTTGTTCTCTTTTCCAAGATGGAAATATCTGGCCTGGTTAAGGGTATGATCAATGTTTTTGTGATTTTGTTGCCTAAACCTTTCTGCGACATGATACTAGCTGACGTTCTTGTTATAAGGTGCAAACCTTCTAGTCAAGATACACCAAAGGCCACTTAACCTGTAATACATGTTGAGAATGAGATCCCAATAATGTGAGAATGCTTTTTAATCAGCAGAATTATAGTAACAGATGGTCGCTGTCCCTGGTCCTGACACTCAAAGGAATATCGCCTCATTATGCAGACCCGTCCAATGTGTTTACCTTTATTAAATGATGTGCAAATGACGCCAGGGTGGTACAAGATAACCACACTCACCTAAACACACATTTGGAAACTTCTGTAACTCTCTAAAACTGCCAATCATGTCCACCTAACACAGCTGTTGGAGTGTGTTGGTAAGTGCAGGGTTTTTGGTGTGTACAACCAATTCTAACAGAAAACCTTTAAGAAAAGATTGTTGAAAATGTGTGGTGTTATCTCCATGTTAAAACAATTATCATGTCTCCCCCCTCTCTCTATGACAGTCAGGTTGTTTAGAATGATGATCCCCTGTCAGTAAGACACTAGTTCTAGTTTCAGCTTGCCCTGATTATCACTCTCCATTAGGCTACAGTAAATAAATAAATGCAAATGCAGCATAAAGTCTCCTATTCAATATTGAGACAAGGCAAAGCTTTCCGAATTACAAAGTGAATTTAAAGAATGTAAACATTGTTACTGGAAATAAAGTTATGTCAATTTTAAATGTGCATGATGGCCATCCACCAATCAAACCTTTAACCCAAAGGAAACTGAACTACGACCTTGGATGAAAATACTTTAAATAACAAAAAAAGAAGGCTGGACCGGAATTCAAAAGGAGTAGCCATGGATTTAAATATACAACACATAATAACCAAATCAAATACAAGCATGGATTACTGACAGATTTTTGGAAATAATCTAAATCTGGCGTAACCTTTCCACATATGCTGCTATTGCACTTGTGCGGACACTGTCACAGTCCCTTGTCTCCACATTGTATTCACATTGGCTCTCATCACACTGCCCATAATCTTCAGGTAGGAGAAGTGTCGGAGCCGGACGGATCCTTCCTGGACGCCCGAGGAGAGAGATCTCCCGGTCGGCCTGCCCACGCACAAATCCCTCAAAACAGCGAATCAAACATGATCACAGCTGCCACAGCGATGCAGACAGAGACAAAGGTTTGATGAGACACAAACACGGAGGAGGTGCATGATGGGAGGGGGAGGGTGCAGGGGGGTCAGGTGGACTCTTGACTGAGTAGGAGGTGCCGTTTAAAAAGAGTTAGAGAGAGAGAGAGATGTAAGCCCACTTCTGATTTGTCAGTGGGCGGCATTCTCAAAAACTTTCCAGGCAGCCACCGAGTGCGTCAGCATCCAGAAACCCCCCTGCTCCCCTCCCCCACATCCTCCTCCTCCATCCTCAGTCCCTACGGCAGCCGTTGCCATGTGGACATCAGAACCGTTCTCTTCGGTTGCCATGGATATAGCTATCTGGGATAGGAGAGGAACACATGAGGTGTCTCTAACCCCTGGACACACAGCGGCTTCAGTGACACAGCAGGCAGCGTTAGTCAGCTGCTGTTACAGAACCAGACAGCACTGCTGGTATGTAACTCCACTCACTCAAGGACTGTACACGTACCTTGGTAAAACAATTGTTTTTATTACTTATCTCCTGCTACTTTATATTTTGACTTCACCACATTTCAGCGGTGAATATTATACGATTCCCTCATTCAATTGAATTTGCAGGCCAGGGGGTACGTGAGATTTATTTTATGTTAATGAAAAAAAAACATAATTAATGCATTTAAACAAACTACTAATAGTAGATGAACTACTTTTCAAAGGTTTACAGTAATTCTGGATAATAAAATGGGAAAAATAAACGGGGTGCTCTCTTTTCCTCTCCCTCTCCTGACAGCCCGTCAGTCTCGTGCAGCTCGCTGAACCTGTAATAAGTGACCCGACAGTAAAGAATAAATATATTTATAACTAGTTTAGCTAGTTCCAGAGTAGATGAACTAGCTACAGTAAGTTTGTTAGGTCTAACTCTTTCTCTCTCTCTTGCGTCCGGTTATACTTCACTCGCATTTATGTCCAAATCTATCAGATCTAGCTAGTTCTAGTTAATTATATGACTGCCTGCTTATCAATGGACCTAAACAATAAGCGTTGCTTGGCAACGACGTGTGGCCGTAAAGTATAGCGCAGCATTATGCATATGTTTATATGAGGGGTCAAAATCCCATGCTCATAAAATGCTCATATACTTTTTTCTCTTCATTCCCCACGCCCCAAAATAAATAAATAAATATACGAATTTTAGGAAAAGTAACAAAGTTTAAGCAGTGTGGGTTTTATATTAACAGAGTTACACATATTTCAAAATGCGAAGTGTAATAACTGCAGTTTGCCTCCCTGTCAGAATGACAAAGATCCTCAGTGAAGCACAAGCCCATGTTTCTCACTACATTGTAAGTACAACTTATTAAAAAGATCAGTTCAATGCAACTAATGTCGTCTTAGTGTTATTGCATGATGTTAAAATTGGTTTGCCATGAATTAAGTGATGGATTGTAAACATTTGAAATTTAGCATTTAAGTTTTTCTCAGTTACAATGTTGATGTTT
>NW_011355976.1:71071-96241 GCF_000735185.1 Notothenia coriiceps
TTGTGTTCGTTGAGTAGAGATCTGCAAAACAATTGTGTCTTTTTAATACGGACCTGGGTGAGTAGTACCAATTTAAGAGTATTTACATTATGTTGCCATTTTTTGCTACTTTTATATTCTAATTCCACTACAATTCAGAGAGGAAATATGTGTGGTTTTACGGTATTTAATCTGACAGTTTACAGAGAATTCTAACTTGTTTATATTTCTACTTTTACCTTACCTTTGATCTGCAGCGGCTTTACAATAACAGTCAAACGAAAAGCAGCTTTAAATCAACACAAATATCTAACAGTGTTTTATAAGATTTCGTAGCCCTTATTTTACCAGCCAGCTATCGTTAAACTTGCTAAGACTGGCAGGACTGGAAACAGGGGGAAAAGCTAGCACTGTCCAAAGGTACAAAATCTGCCGAACACCTTCCTAACACACAAACACATTATACAACTGAACAAAAATATAATGCAACACTTTTGTTTTGCTCCATTTTTCATGGAGAACTTCAAAGATTCAAAATATTTTCTATTATACAGAATACCATTTCTCTCAAATATTGTTCACAAAATCTAAAAATCTGTGATAGTGGCATTTCTCTTTGCCAGAGAATCCATCCCACCTCCCACGAGGTGTGCAATCCCACAGATGCGATTAGAGCAGCAGATATTTGGCACAGGGTGCGCTGTTAGCTGCCCAATAAAGGCCAACTCTGAAACGTGCAATTTTGCTTTTATTGGGGGGGTCCGAAAACTCCCTAGGGTAACCCTACCCCTAACATGTCACCCATTGAGCATGTTTGGGATGCTCTGGATCGGCGCATACGACAGCGTGTTCCAGTTCCTGCCAATATCCAGCAACTTGGCACAGCCATTGAAGAGGAGTGGACCAACATTCCACCGGCCACAATCAACAACCTGATCAACTCTATGCGAAGGAGATGGGTGACATGTTAGGGTTAGGGTTAGGGTTAGGGTTTAACCCTAGGGTTTTCGGACCCCCCCAGACCCCCCCAATAAAGCAAAACTGCACGTTTCAGAGTGGCCTTTTATTGTGGCCAGTCCAAGGCACACCTGTGCAATCATCATGCTGTCTAATCAGCATCTTGATATGCCACACCTGTGAGGTGGGATGGATTATCTCGGCAAAGGAGAAGTGCTCACTATCACAGATTTTTTCAGATTTGTGAACAATATTTGAGAGAAATTGTTATTTTGTGTATATAGAAAATGTTTTAGATCTTTGAGTTCATCTCATGAAAAATGGGAGCAAAAACAAAAGTGTTGCATTTATATTTTTGTTCAGTGTACATTCTTTGTTAAACACAAACACGTTTTGAGGTGTTGTTAGGGAGTTTTTGTTACCTTAAGAGCCAGGTGAGCTGTACACAGACTTTTTGCAAAACCTAAGCAATAAAAAAACGTGTCGTTACTTACTTCTCCAGTAATCAACAATATACCATCACATCAATCCAAAAGGCCACGTTCGTTGCCTCTTGAAATGCAGCTACAAGTCACTTCTTCTATTCTTCCTTCTCTTGTCCTCCTTTCTTTTCTCTTGATCCTGTTGCTGGGCTAAAAGCCATCCATTGGGACTCATTTCTAAAAATATTGTGTCCCTGACACACTTTCCCTACATTTCATCCCCCCAGAATTACCATGTCATACATTTCTCCATGTGTGACTTAACTAACTAAGTCAGAGTAAATATATGTGTGGATGCATGATGTGGTGGATTATGTCTGTCTCAAATGGTCTGCATCAAAAATTGAAGCCGCCTTGTTTCTCGCTGTGAGGGCAAAGATTAGGAGACTCAGATCAGTCATGTTGGATGGGGAGTTGTACAGGATTAGTACACTGTGTACAGTGCATGAATCAGAACATATTTGGTATGATACTGCGTAATAAGTTAAGCATGCACTAAGAATAACTATGAGCTCATTCTGACTGATACTTTGTGTCATGTTTTCATTGTGTTTTCTCCTTATTTCTTCTTCTACCTCCCAACCCTACAGGCCTGAGCAACATCATCGGGATCATTGTGTACATATCAGCCAACGCGGGGGACCCTTCAAAAAGCGACTCAAAGAAGAACAGCTACTCTTACGGCTGGTCCTTCTACTTCGGTGCCCTCTCCTTCATCATGGCTGAGATGGTAGGCGTTTTGGCCGTGCACATGTTCATCGACCGGCATCGACAGCTCCGAATAGGGGCGCGTGCAGCCGACTACCTCCAAGGCTCGGCCATAACGCGAATCCCAAGCTACCGCTACCGCTACAGGCGTCGCTCGCGCTCCTCCTCCCGCTCCACAGACCCCTCACACTCCCGTGACACCTCGCCTGTGGGCCTCAAGGGCTTCAGCGCGCTGCCATCTACAGAGATCTCCATGTACACGCTTCCCCGGGACACCCTCAAGTCCTCCGGCACGCCCACCGCCACCTACAACTCGGAGAGGGACCACACCTTCCTGCAAGTCCACAACTCCATCCAGAAGGACCTGAAAGACTCGAGCCAGACCAACACAGCGAACCGCCGCACCACGCCGGTATGAGGGAGTCGAGACAGGCCAGCGGAGAGCGGGAGACACGGGAACCCCTGTGGGTGCAGTCCACCCCAGGAGAAGATGGATTTCCATGTTTATAGACATTTGTTCTTTTTGTTCAGCTGCATGACTTTTCCATTACCATTGTTGAGAGAGCTTCAACAATCTGCTGTGTCCCTGGATTGAATGGCAGAACAGTGAGAATGGGTCAGAGTGTGAGATCTGTCATTTTTTGCGCAGGGTTTGTTTATGAGGTTTTTTGGCACTGAAAGGGAGGGCGGGAGGGCATTTATGAGATAAAGATTTCATGATTTCATTGCCGCTTGGTTTGACACTTTTGCCCCACATGTTTGGTTGTCAACATGTCAAGCTCCCCCTCAGCAAGCCAACCGCTCAGATATACACCTCCTTTATTTATTGACTCATTTGTTCATTTTTTGCATTAAAACTGTGAATTGTTACAGTTTGGGATTCAGTAAGAATTAGCCCAATCTGTAATCTCTAACAAAGGTACTATATATATATATGTATTACTTTTATAAATAAATTATTACGTTAATAATCAAGAGTTACAGACTTTACCGAAGCAAAAAACAAAAAAAAAACAAGTTAACTTAACCAAGTGCTGTTGGTAAGATGAGAAATGACTCTTTTAGTATCTGTTCATTTGAAGGTTGAGAACAAGAGGAGGGGCTTCAGGTAGCAGCAGTACACGGCGACTGATGCCACCAGAGGCAGGTACAGATAGTCAACAGTAGAATAATATCTATTATTTTAATAGAACCTTCTCGTCTTTTTCTCAGTCCCTGTTCACTTTCTTTTTTTGGGGGGTCGTAACGGGAGACTTGAACCCCTTAACAGAAAGAGCCAACCAAAGGGGTCAAAGTTCACAAAGACTCCAAACACGACTTCAACAAAAAAAAGGAAGGAGCAGAGGGAAGGAAAAGAAGAGGACGCCAAACACAAAAATAAAAACAAGTTAAATATGAAATAGTACAAGAAAAGCTAAGTGACAATTTTCAGAAATTAAATGCATGCTATAAAATTACAGCAAATCTGCTCTTGAGAAACTTAAGTTTTAAAAGTTAATTATTATAAGGGGAAAAAAAGCAAAGACGCTAAAATTTAAAGTATTAATGTTTTCATGTGTGTTTTTCTTATTTTTTATTTATTTAGTTCATTTGATCTTATTGCTTTTGTGAGACAAACCAAACAATCTACATTGAACAAAACTGCTTTTTTAAATGGTTTGGTTGATTGATTTATAAATATATAAATATATGTATGTATGTATTTTATTTTTAAAACTCACACAGCCTTAGTCATTTCTTTGTTTCTTTTGATTTTTAATGTGTTGTTCAATTTAAAATGATTCTTTAAAGGTGCCAAAACCGAATGATCCTATACTTGGATACATCAAGTCCTGATGAATAAAATACGAACCCTAGGGGGAACAAATCACCATGTTTCACTGCGTGTCTCTAACACACTTTAACATATATTACGTTCTTGTTTTTAAGTACTAACATTTATGGCTGTCCCATCATCAGATCTACAATTCTGTTTCCTTTTTACAGAACGGCAGTATGGGTAAACCAGTAATCCTCAAAATGAGCCCCTTCAAATGAATTATGCTTGTGACTTACATCACAAGTTGTGACCTCAGTGTGGATGTGATTGACAAACACTTTTCAGTCCCAGATTGTTTGATTTCAAGGATTGTTAGAGTCCATTACATTTTTTTTTAGCAAACCCAGTGTCTTACCTGAAACAAGCAAATCTTAGAGAGTCTTAAAAAAAAACTATTTGTTGCATACTTTGCATACAGGGCTGTTCAAAGTTTGTTGATAATGAGGATAAGGGGCTATTCATTTACTTTCCCATTATATGCCTATTGTCAATTGGAGTGCATCCATTTTTTTATGTATTAGTCAACCAAACAAATCTTTTTAGAAAGAATGCTTCATACCTAGCAACAAAGTCAACCCCAGTAAGGTAAAAATGTATGTCCCCTCTTAGAATATCACAATATGACTGTATAATTATTAATGCACTGATGTATTTATCACTTTAGTTAGAATTATAATACACATAGTACCTAGAAACTAAAGTTATCAAGTAAATGTTAAGTAAAAATTACAGTATTTGCTTACAAAATGTTATGGCATAGCAGAAATGGAAATACTCAACTAAGTACCTGGAAATAGTACAGTACTTGAGTAAATGTACTTGGTGACTTCCCTCCACTGGGAAAGTATCATATGAGTAGAGTCCTCACAGCCATCGCACTGCTTGTGTGTCTGTGTGTGTGCTCTTGTGCTTCTATTTGATAACCAATCCTAAAAAGACAGAAACGAAGAAACGCGTAAAGAAACAGTTTTGGGTTTGAAAATGGCCAATATTTCCACACACTGAATATCGACTCATAATATTGGCACTTGACAACTTCTTTCTAAAATATATTGGCATCAGCCTTTATACAGCCATACAAATAAAAGCTGAGCTGTCAGACATAAAACCACAGCCTCTGCCTGTTGTTGTAAAATGGTGATAACACGCTGTAATCGACCACTGGGGGTCACACACCGAAAATATCAGTACTTACCCGATGAAACTCCTCTAAAGTGGAGATGAGTTTGTGCCTGCAAGTGGGATAATAGAGTCAGAGAACATTTTAACCTCAAATTCCTGCCAGTTATACGGCTGAGTTTAATATATTCTGCCATTTTTCAAAAAGTTCTTCCTCTTGTAAACACCAGTGAGCTTGTTTGTGTTCTCTCTTCGTGGTAAGAAGCCTCGGAGAAGACATTGTGTAAAACACAGACAATCGTGAAGTCTTTCTAGGACAATCGTGGGAAAGAAACACAGGTTTGCAATAACAACACCAGGTTTATTCTACGGGCAATTTCCCTGTAAAGAGAACATCCAACCCCTTTCCACACTGTTGCCCTACAAGCCAGGCTTTCAGGGTAACATACTGCGCTGAGTGTGTGACAGTGCTCACATATGCAGATATACAAAGCCAATGTATTAGTGCGACAAAAGGGGTTTCTTCTCTACTTGAGGACTGTGGCGTGTTTTATAAATGTGTTGAGTGCAAAAAGAGGTCCTTCTTAGCAAAATAAATAATTAAAATAAAGGGATTCAAAGCATGTATACAGATCTGTTTGATAATATATATATGCTGTTCCATGTTAGGCCAGCAGATTTGTCAAATAAGAAAAAGTTTCTAGAAAAAGTGCTGAGATCCTGATTTGCCATTATCTGGGTTCACCGACACAAGCCGCTCTCCATACATTTGAGAGGGAAAATATGTCAACGAAGCAGTCTAAATGAATAGGGCTTTTTTATGTATAGTCATTTTTATTCAGAATTCATAAGCAGAAGTCATTCTACAAGCCCGGATTACACTAAAGAGAAAGTGTGTGTATGTGTCGGGGAGGAGGCTTAGAGATACTGGCTTTCTCATAAAGAAGCACCTGCCTCTGTGCAGGTGTCTGAATCTCATTTTTAATATGTTTCAGCATTGAATAATTCATGGGTTTTTCTACCTTTCCTCGCCTCCTCTTAGTCATATCCTCCCCACTTGTCTCTCTGTCTTCTCTCTTGCAACATTTTGGACATATTTCGCTGTAGGTTGGATCTGCGAAACAGCAGGTAAACGGCTGTGTAAAAAAACATTAATTCTGCCACAGATTGGGAGACAAGTTCTGCCCTCGTTTCATATTCAAGATTCAAGTGGTCTCGGGCATTGGTTCGTGTAAAACAAAAATAATTCTGGGATACAGTTATAAACCCACAGGCCTGGTATCACCAAACAGCATATAACATCTACATTTCTAAACTTACCAAACCTAACTGAGTAGTTTATTGTTAACCATGTGTAAGTGGTGCTTCAGTTTGTGAACGCTGAGAAAGACAATGGCCAGGTCAATGACACACACACACACACAAAAGTTTAAAATGCATAAACATGATGCGTCATGAAGTTGGAGTGCTAATTTTCCTAATTTCAATAAGATGAGGTTTCAGCTGGTGAAATGGTTAAAAGCAAAACTAACAACACAATATATATTAAAATATGAAGCAACACTGGACTGAAAGGTGCAAGTAACATTAATGTGGTTTATGGTCTATCCAGCAGCACCTGATTGGTTGATTCACTGTGCAGGTGTGGGATGAAGAAACTTTCCCTTCTCCTCCTCCTCCTCCTCCTCCTCCTCTTCCTCTGGCCCATCACAGAGGGGAGCTAGAGTCCAGAGGAAGTGAGACATGCCCTTGAAGAGTCAAAGCTGTTCTATTTATTTATTTCTTGGCAGGCTGACAGAGTTGGACACTGTACAGTGATGTCAGGGAGGGTCAGGCGACACTCCAGCGCTAATACTAATGATATTCTCGGAACTAATGACAGCTTCCCCCCCCAGTCGGGGCGGGGCCCGTAATGCCAGATATCCATCCCCTTTTTGCTCAAGGGCACACAGTGACATGTATTGAATATAGGACGAGAGGAAAGAGAAAGGATAGGGGAAAACCTCTCATATGGCATTATATTGTGTGTTTTTGTATGACATGTTATTTTCCTTCCTAAACTACTGGGCCATGATAACCCTTAGCATTTGCAGTGTTTTGAAAAAAAGTTGAACGGCCACTTTTTGGCAAGCATTATTAACTTTTATAAACACCTCAGTGGGTGAGTATACGTATACTTGACTTGAATCACTGTAAATGTAGTGCCCAATAAGCGTCATTGAATCTCTTTAACTTTGTCAATAGGATTAACAATGTCAGTAATTCAGAAGAAACTAACTTTCATCCCCAGGACCGCCTGTTCTCCTGCTTACCTTAACTCACTCCTCTCCTTAGTCCTGCTGTGGTGATACAGTGTCTCTGCAGTGATCAAAAGAGGGTGGAGAACAGCCCAGCGGTAGATGTTGGGGTGGGGTCACTCCAGGGAAGGTATCTGGGGGAGAAGTCGAGGCATGAGGAACACCCTGTTTCCTCCTTCGGCTGTGAACTTTGTTCCTGTGCTTGGCTTTACGTTTCTGTCAGGCTGCAAGGTTAAATAACCTAATCGAATCAGCAAATGACCTCTCTCTGGACAACGTTCTGCGACAGAGTCAGAGTGTGGGCCCTCAGAAAGCTACAGCCAGCTTTAAGTTAACTGAGAAGAAGGCTGAAGAGATGCACTGTCAAAGCTGCAATGACAAGAAAATGCAACCTGAAATATGTGTTTGTTTGTGTGGATTTTTGGTCAGAGGAATGTTTATCTTTTTCCTGTGCGTGCAAACACTGAATCTGGAATGTATAAGAGTCTGTGTGTGTTTGTGTGTGTTTGTCTGTTGTTTGTGCTGACCAGAGAACAGTTGCTGACTGCGCTAACCCTGAGTTATTTTTGGGTCATTCAGAGTTGAATGGCAACAGCGAGCTATAAGCACGGTCAACCAACTGAAAAAGAAAAAAAAAAATCATTGGAGCAAACATAGTCTGACATGACACATTCACATCACCCCCCTCTGCTGATACAAGCAGTACGAAGCTTAACCATTTCCTGAATAAAAAATATATGGACCAAAGAGTCTGAGCTATGTCACTGCTATTTTACAAATCATCTGAAGCTTTTAAATCCAGCTCTGAATAGAGGGCATTTCAACAAAAAGGAGAGAGGGGAAGATAAAGAGGAGGAACCAAAGTAGGCTACAGCACACAAAGTGCTCTTGGATGCGTGAAGCAAATGGAGCGCTGTGCTCTGCCCTCTGGTGGAGTGATGGGAGACAGAGTGCAGGGCGGCCTCCGTCAGCTCAGGGAACGCTGTGTCCACGGACGGGCCTGGAATACTGATGCCACAGTGCAGGGGTGCAGGAGCTGCAGTCTGCCAGGCCCAGAGGAACGCTCCGATCCTCTGTCCTTTACGCAGGCACAGAGGACTACTGCCTACTTTGTGATGAAATAAAGTATGATCCTATGTTACATTCTTAATGGATGGAATTATTTGATTCAGAAATAGTTTAAATGATGCTTGGCAGGAGAACAAATGTAAGTGATTGCCTTTTTTGTGTGATTTCTACATGTTTAAATCATGACTTGTGACTAGACTCCTTCTCAGTGCTAGTGTAAAAAGCAGGGAATGTCAAATATGCTTTTGAACGTCTACTTGGGTGGTTATGTTAAAGCCATTTATCCACGTAACATAAATATATTTATTTTTGGAGTATCTCCAGCTCCTCCACCTGCAGCAGCGTGTGGTGCATTTGATTTCACCTATAATAGTGTTTTATTTTATGAATGTCTGTTCATTTGATATGCGGTGATATGTATATGGAATGATGCAGTGCTATATTATTTATTTACCCAGTAGTAAAGAAAATCTCAAATTGGCTCCATATTGAAGAACTACATTAAAATGCTCTTACATGTGTCTATTTGTGCTAAAATAATAGCATATTAAATATGTTGTATTCCATAATCCACCACTACAGCTTTATTCCACTTAGTCCAGGCAGAATAGCTGATCCTAACATTACACCAGCAGTGAGATATTCACCCATTAGACCAGCAGTGAGATATTCACCCATTAGACCAGCAGTGAGATATTCACCCATTAGACCAGCAGTGAGATATTCACCCATTAGACCAGCAGTAGCGAAGACTGTGGCCTCCATTGTGTGTAATAATGGCGCTGTGTGTGTGGTCGTCCCCTCCGACAGTCTGTCCTCCTGTCAGACGCCACGCTGCAGCACCACCCAGCCCATTCCCTCACTCTGCAGGACGGCCCCGCTGACTCTGTGCCAGCCGGCTGACAACCATGCCAGGACACACACTAACACACAGATGCACACACCTATTTACACCAACAAACAACTGCACATGCTCTCACACACTCACATAAATCAAGTGCTTGGCCCTCCTCTGCTGTCCCAGCATGCACCCTGGTTACCTGGCTGCTGTCCCACTAGCAACAGCTGCTACCCCAGGAGTGGACCTCAGGTTCCACTGCAGGATAGGACACACACACACACACACACACAAATTAATGCAGTCAAATAAAATAGAGAGACATAATATACTGGCTTCAATGGTCCCTGGTGATAGTTGGCTTTGTAGTCTCATGAATGAATTACTGAATGTCCTACTTGAACCAAACCTCTATAGGAAGTGACTCTAACCATTTCATTTTGAAAAGTCCATCAAAAGAGACACAAAACTCGCGCAAAATGCTGAAAGTTGACAAAACAAAACAAAAAAAGTGAAGCGCAATAACCACAAATGGTGCAATATGACCCCAAAGACTGAAAACTGACAGAAAATGAAGACGAAGAGATACAATTCTACCACGATAAGATGTAAAACAACCAAAACATTTTTGCAATACCCCAAAGGACACAAAATGATGACAATAAGAAAGCAGCTGTGTCACTAAAGCAATTTGTGTTTCAGTCGTTGCGTCTTGAACTCAAAGGACACAAATAGCAGATATTGGTTGGTATTATTCCATATAAAAAGCTCATTGTTTAGCATTTGTTATAACAGTAATAAATAATAAATAACAGTGTCTCTTTGTGGAGTAAAATGTCCCCCCCACTTCTTAAAGTCTGTGCCCCTGTACCCCCTGCTTCATTGGGCCCTGGCTCTGAGGAGAGCTCATTTGAGATGATGGAGGACTGAACTAATAGGGGGGAATGGTGCAGACAGGCGTTTATGAAAAGTGCACAGAGATGCTGTTTGAGCAGATGTACAGGGTCATAAAGAGAGCGCCTGCTGGGACACCAAAACCCACCTGAATGGGACGGAGGGAGCAATTAATGACATAATTCTGCACTTTTAACAGTCACATTTAGCAGAGGGGGCATTATGTAAAGCAGGGCTGTGTGGGAGCTCTGAACTGCAGCGGGGCAGAGGTCACAGCTCTGGAGCCAGTGATGTAAGCAGGGCTCTCTCCATGGTTGTCCTCTGGCCACAGGGACACAGGGCTTCACCCTGCTGCTGCTACATGTGCATATCTCTATTCAGGACATCGTTTGTCACAAGTAAAGGATACTTTCTGCTTTGGTAGAGAAATTCTCTCTTGAAATGTTGCTCAACTGAGAACAATTGTCCTTCAACTCCCTTGACTGCAGGTTAATGGAAAGTAGGAGGGACCTTGAAAATCCCTAGGAAATCCACATTTCTGCAAAGAGTGCTGAATATTATGCAGGACGTCTAAATGGCCTGTGGAGACCTCTCAGGGTCTTCCTCATTACCTGCTGAAGTGGAGCTTTTAGTTTTGGCAGTGATGAGTCAGAATGGATGATGTTGGGGCTTAATTACCGTACTGTGACTGCTAGAGTTCTGTCAGCCAAATGCAAGCCGTACAGCTCAAGGACATATAGCCAGTTAAAACATGCAAGGTTAGCTAAACAGTGGGTGTTTCTCAATGTCGAGGAAGGCTGCTCCAGAGCCACTATTTCATTTTTCAAGCATACGTCATCGAGTTCCGCCAAAGACTGTTCCAATGTCCAGCATACTTGGAATTCTACCGAGGCCGGCGTACTTTGTAGCGGGAAATTTCGAGGCTGCACATGTGTAGACTCCGGTCTTAAAATCTTTGGCGGAAATCGCGCTCCATTTAGAGCGGGGCCTCGCTTATGACGCTCACCTGTAGCCTGTTCCACCATTCTTCGTTTTCCGAGGCTAGGAAGGATTCTTGCCTCGCTTCTGACTCAGAGGTTCATGTGCTACCAGGGAAGTAGAGAAACACCCTGTGTCTTGCTGTCCATCAGTTCTGCATAGGTGGCTGCTCTGAGCTGACTGGACATACAGGTTGATTAAGCAGCTCAGTGAGCTGTAAACACATTGGTTAAGTAGTGTTCCTAAGTACCGGTACATATTTGAGGTCATATTTTCACACTGAAGTTCAACCAGTCCAGAAATATTGTAATTTTACAGTTTGAATATCTTTCAAAATCAGAGGTTCCATCCAAAACATGACCTTATAGTCAAGGATTTAGAATAAACCCCTAAATGAGGAAAATAGGCTACAACTAATAAAAGCATTACTGATCCAAACCTAAGTTGAGGAGCCATTTTCTTTGAGTGCATCATTTCTTTTTGCAGGGTTCCTATACTTCACTACCTTGACAAAACCCATTGCCAGTTCCAACTGAAGCACAAGCTAGAGCATCACACGCTGACCAGATTTCCTCATCTCTGTACAACTCCTAATGCAGTTATACGTACACATATGAAATATGTTTTTGCAATAAGTTATGTACACATCTTTGTCAGTATAATGTTTTACAAGAAGGATATGAAACAATTTTTGAGTTTGTTTTTTTATTAAATAGCTGCAGTACAGGAATGATTGCGACAGTCAAAGCAGCACAGACGGTAGAGGACTTCAAGCAGTCTCTTCCTTGGTGATACGGTCCTTCTTGAGTGGTCCCTGTGAGATAAAAAGAAAGAGACTATCAATTGTTTGGCTATACTTTAGAATGATGCACATGTAGTCCATGTGTTGGCTCAGAGCAGCCAGATGTCTCCAGAGAGTGAACAGGGAGCAAGCACAGACAGCCACTGCTCCCCTGCCTCAATGGGGTCACTATAGCACTGGAATGGAACCACAGCTCATACTGAAGAAGAGCCAGATTACGAACAGTGCGGGGGAAATAAAATTGATTCCAAATTCTTAATTGATACTTCTTAAAAATGGTATGTTATACTGGCAAAATGTGCATACAAATAGTATAAAGCTCTTAAGAGACTAAGAAAATAAATTTGATGCAGAGGTATGCTTTTGTACAGCTTTCAGTACAAATTCTTACCATGAACGCCTTCTTCTCCTCCATGGTCTGGAAGCGGCCGTGGCCAAACTTGGAAGTGGTGTCGATGAACTTTAGGTCGATCTTCTCCATGGCACGACGGTTGGTCTGCACAAGCAGAGACTGGGAAAATACAAAAAGAAACAGTTTAACGCTTGTGTTGGGAACTAAGACAGTGATTTTATTACCTCAGCAAGTTACATTATACCAGGGGCACTCAACACCTGTCTGGAACAGTCAAACATGTTTCATATGAAGCATTGCAATTTGTCCTTACCTTGCGCAGAGTCAGCACCCTCTTCTTGACTCCCACAACACAGCCTTTAACCATGATGAAGTCATTGGTCACATCTCCATAGTGGACAAACCCACCCTAAAAAAAAGAAAGAAGTAAAGTGAGTCACATCTTCTGCTTCCAAATGGTCAATGTAATTAAAGTTACCCACGCTGTTAGCATGGCTAGCTTAACATGTGCACGCTTGTCAGACACCAAAAGGAAGATGCGGAAACCTTTAACACAAATATATACATGCTATTGCTATACATTTTTCGTAAAAGAAACACAATGTTCTAAAACCTAATAAATACAATGTGTGGGCTAAGAGCCAGATGTCTCCAGAGAGTGAACAGGGAGCAAGCACAGACAGCCACTGCTCCCCTGCCTCAATGGGGTCACTATAGCACTGGAATGGAACCACAGCTCATACCGAAGAAGAGCCAGATTACGAACAGTGCGGAGAAACCATACATTGAAACCAGATTTGACATCCCGCCAGGATTAATGTAGAATAGGTCTTTTTTTTTTTTTTTTAAAGGGAATGACTTATTTCCATGCCTGTCACTTACCAGAGGGTTGATGCTCTTGTTTGACAGATCGTACTCTGTGGAAGCATTGTTCTTCACCAGCTTGCCATCCTTGGTGTGGAAGCCCTGGCCAATCTTGTAGATCTTCTTGTTGATCTCTGTTCGGTGGTGGTAACCCTTCTGACCAGCACGGGCCACAGAGAAGGCAACACGGGAAGGATGCCAGGCACCAATACAGGCAACCTTACGCAGACCACGATGGGTCTTGCGAGGAAGCTTCTTTGTGCCCCAACGACTGGTGACACCCTTGTATCCGTGACCCTTGGTGATGCCAATAACATCGATCATCTCGTCCTGGGTGAAGACGTTGTTAACAGGCACGGCCTGTTCCAGCTTCTCACGGGCCCAGTCCACCTTGTCAGAGATGCTGCCTCCGTTCAGCTGCACCTCCATCAGATGAGACTTTTTCTGCGCAATGGGCAGCAGGCGCATCTAAACAGAAGAAATCAAATGCACGTCAGAACTGGGGAAATCATAATTCCATGTCAACTGAAACATCTTTGTAGTCTCAGAAGGAAGGCAGCTGGAAGGTATCCTCATGTGTATCGGGCACCATGCCTGGTGCAATCATCCGTGGTCTCATCACTGACAGACAAGCAGGTAGGCCTGTCACAATTACTTGGCTTTATCGTGCAATATCGACCTTTCGTTTAGCCCAATATTGGGAGATTCCTATATTTTTGATTTACATTATACCAGTTCTTGAGAAAGTCAAGTCTTCAAAAAAAAAAAAGTACTATGCCATTGTATTAAAGTGGCAAAAAAAAGGTCATAAAATGATAATGACGTGTAATCCAGTCATTTCTGGGACAATGCATTGTCCAAAAAATGCATTCATGGTGACAGGCCAACCAGCAAGAAAATGAACACCTCATTGTAATCATGAGCTTTACTAACCTGTGTATGTGCAATGATGCGGATAACCTGGCAGTACTTCTTCATGGAACCAAAGTCCTTCTCCAGCTGCTTCTTGCCATCATCATCCTGCCATTTCTTGCAGTATTTGGTGAAGGCCTTCTTCTTGGACTTGTACCTGAGACCCCACAGGAGGAGACACAGAGGTTGGCACAGGTTCTTCATAACCCAAGAGGGCCAGCGGAAGAACACAGTGCATAGCTGCTTGCCATCCCAATCCATGTGGAAGGGGGTGCATTCTCAGCTAATAAGGATTTCAGCTCATGGCACAGTTTCTAAGAAGCACTTTCCACTGGCCAGAGGAGCCCGGAGCTCATCAGGGCACATGGCACCTGAGCGGAGCTGCCACAGGAGGCACCGTAATGTTAGACTCACTCAGTGAAAACACAGGTCTATCCTTTTCACTGGGCAACTAACTGCTTCAATGAGGCATTTGAATGTATTGTAGCAACTCACCAGTTCCTGTAGAATCGGCGCTTGCACTCTTCACTGACATGCTCAGCAAAGATAGTCTTGAAGGAACGCAGGCCACGGGGTGTGCTGACGTAACCAACAACTCCAACCACAATCATGGGAGGGGTCTCAAGAATGGTCACAGCCTCAACCACTTCCTTCTTGTTCACCTCTGCAATAGAAAAAAATAGTTTAGATATGAATTACTTTCCTAGACTTATGGCAGCTGTAGTATTTATTATATGGTTTAGACTGCGCTCAGTGCTCGACATTCATCAAGGGGTATAAAACCCATTATGTCCGCCCGTCGAGGGGATCATCACAGGCAGTATTGAGATCACACAAGAGTGTTGAGTATTTTATGCAATGGGCAGAAAAGCTTTTCTCCCATTAGGAAATATCTATTTCTAAATCACAGCTGAGTCTTTGGACTGACAGACATCTCAATAGTTTTTTTAGAACCAAACAATTGAGCTATAATAAGATGCAAATGCATTTAAAATTACACTGAAAGTCCACTCACTTGAGCCAGGTCGGTCGACCTCGCGGACGATGTGGGTCATGCCGGCCTTGTAGCCCAGGAAGGCGGTTAGGTGCACGGGCTTGGTGGGGTCATCCTTGGGGAAGCTCTTCGCCTTACCACGATGACGACGACTCCTCTTGCGGGGCAAGAAGCCCAGGGATCCGTGGCGGGGAGCCGAAAATTTACGGTGAGACTTGAGGGAGGAAAGAGTCAAGTTAGCTGGTTCATCTGCAGAGCTAACTGTACAAGTGCGGCCTAGCTCAACATTAAGCATAGAGGGTCTGAAATACAGCATGGTCGTATTTGGAATAACGTAAGTAAGTATAAATGCGTTCTAATGTAATAGTGGACAAGTTTAAAATCTGCGTTAGAATACAGGTCAATGTAATTAAAGTTAACCATGCTGTTAACAAGCTTAACATGTGCACGCTTGATGGACACCAAAATGAAGACGCGTAACGTTTTTAACACAAATATACATGCTATTGGTATACATTTTTCGTAAAAGAAAACCAATGTTCTTAAACTTAATAAATACAACGTGTGGGCTCAGAGCCAGATGTCTCCAGAGAGTGAACAGGGAGCAAGCACAGACAGCCACTACTCCCCTGCCTCAATGGGGTCACTATAGCACTGGAATGGAACCACAGCTCATACTGAAGAAGAGCCAGATTACGAACAGTGCGGAGAAAAGGTCCATCGAAACCAGATTAGACATCCGTCAGGATTATTGTAGAATATGTCGTTTAAAAAAGAGAATTACTCAAGTATAAATAAAGTAGCGGCCTTCATTGACTGCCATTTTGAAAGCAGCCGGTGTAGTTCAGTGTAAATACGGAATACTAAAACAATGAAAACAAATATATCCAATCTATTGGTATACATGTTCCATACAAGTAATCCAATGTTCCTGAACTGAATTAAAACAACGGATGCTTAAGATGTGTAACAGATTCCTATACAGAGCGCAGGAAGGTAAACTCACCATCTTGTGTCCAGTCCGATTGAAAGAGGCCTCCGTAAAGGATGACGCTTCTATTTATACAGAAACAATATCGCGGGAATCGGCGAGATTACTGTCTGACCCCAAGAGTCTTCTTCTTTGGTGTTTTACGTCAGTTTGCAGTGCACCCTGTTGCATTACTGCCTCCTTCTGGATTCTACTGTTCCTAGATTCTTTCTATCAGACCGGACCGTTCTTATTATACATCCATGGAGCATCAAGGGGAGGGAAATCATATTCTGGTTGCATTCCATGGAGGTTTCAAACTTCCTTTATAACCTCCTTTAGCTTAGGAACCACTGGACCTCCCTTACCGAAAGGAGAGAAGAAAATGCTGCCCCACAATGCCTTGCAGCCGCAGCATTTGCGCCACACAACAGTCGGCCGTTCACTGAAACAAACGATTATGACGGAGAAATTATATCATGAAAGTTACGGTGCTTATTAAGCATTTTAAAACGTATGTGGTAAGTTGCCAAAGTGCTTTGTTTTGAACGTTCATCAGTATTATAATCAAAAAGAGAAATATGAACGTTAGTTTTTACTGAAATGATCAAATAAAGTCAACATTTCACTGAGCTGTGTGGGGTTTGTTCAACTTTTAAAAGATGTTTGAATGGTGATGTACACACTGTGTACATCACCATTCAAACATCTTTATAAACATTAGTCCTTAACACCTATCACTATGTACTACACAGTGATAGGTGTTAAGGACTAACGTTTATAATAAATACATTTGTATTGATTTTAAGATATTTTCATACAATCATACGTATTGGGATCATTTGTATTAATGTGNTACTGAAATGATCAAATAAAGTCAACATTTCACTGAGCTGTGTGGGGTTTGTTCAACTTTTAAAAGAATTTTTAAATGGTGATGTACACAGTGATAGGTGTTAAGGACTAACGTTTATAATAAATACATTTGTATTGATTTTAAGATATTTTGATACAATCATACATATTGGGATCATTTGTATTAATGTGGACCGGAGGGAGAGGGTGACGAGCATACATTTCACTTTCCTTTTTTATTTCAATTACAACTTTGGTCATGAAGAATATGTTTCTCTGTTGTCCACGTTCATAAAGCATAAAACAACAGCATCAGAGCACGGTGCAGAGTCTCTAGATGAGTCCCTCGTTCTTATTAAACATCCATGTAGTCCGTTGTATAGAACACTGTAGTTTCCATAGTTTCACCACAGCAGCAGACGCACACAATGACGTCCGCTGGCGCATCATAAACACGTCAGATAGTGAAAGTGCATTCGGATTCTCTAAAGTACCGCAGTCTCTTCTCCTAAGTCTTTTTGAATTCTCCTATCCACTATCCCTTAACCCCGTGACGTTTCACTCAGAGGTCAAAGAATAGGAGATAGGGTTAGAATTTAGGAGCTGATTTTTTCCTAAATTAGGAAACCGAATATGATTTCCCTCCCCTTGATGCTTTCTCCACATTCTAATATATATCCTATGTTGTCTTCAACTCTTCCCATTATCCTTAGCCTTCTCATCATTTCCTTTCTTTGTTGCGTATTTTCCCTGCGTGCCGAAAAGACGTGTTCAACTTTTTCTTATTGCATAGACAGATAGATAGATAGATAGATAGATAGATATACTGTAGATAGGTAATTTATTCATCCCAATTTGGGAAATGTTTGCATTGCAGCAGCATAATAAAACACAAGGCAATGTACATAAGAGAAACGAAGACACAGAAATAAACAGTCCAATATATTTCAGAAATAGAAATAGAAATATTAGCATTAACAAATTAAAAAGTTAAAAGATACAAATTAAAAATAATTACAGAACCCTGTTGGATGTTTCCCCAAGACCCAAATAGTCTATTTACAAACTATGGTTAAGCATCTTTGAATCAAACTGATAAATAGATAACAGAGCAAATTAGGGGATACACATCAAATTATTTCATTTTCATTTCAAACCTTTATTTAACCAGATTGGTCCCATTGAGATCATAGATCTCTTTTTCAAGGGGAGACCTGCAATGAAATACATTATTTCATTTCACATAATGAATGTATAAAAAGACCGTACCTTAAAAACATTAAATTAAGATAAGATAAGAGATAAGATGTACTTTATGATCACAAATTGGGGAATGTTTTCATTGCAGCAGCATAAAAAAACAAGGCATTGACATAATTAGAAATTAAAAGATTAGAAATAAACAATTCTAAAGTAGAAACATCTCAAAATAGTAACAGAAATGAACCGGCATTGTGGTTACAGTCAATCCAATCCGGACTGGATAACAGCCTCACAGTTCTAACCACCACAGATTATTAAAGCCATACATCTTTAAAAAACGGTTTGAGAAGATCTAAATATATATAAATATAAGATGTCTTAAACTCAACAGCCACTAGATGTCATTGTTTGACCTCACAAATCATCTCACTGACATGGTCAAACAAATATTAACAATTTATTGAGATATTTATGTGTAGCCTACAAAAGGAGAAATGTCTTTTGTTTAAAATGAAATCATTATTTTTTGTATTAAGTGTATTGAGTTCTGTCGTAACGTAAGGGCTTTATTAATTACTAAGTTGTGAAAAATGGGTCGCTGTCTGTAGGGCTTGGGAGGAGGGGTCTGTATTTGTTTTGTTTTGATACTTTTTGTGTATGAAAAGTGATTGAGGAGAAACTGCACAATATTGTGTTTGATTTTTTGCATTGTTGTATTATTCTGTATGTTAGAGTTTATAACCTTTATCGGTTTATTAATCATAACTAATGTACATATATTGTTCTTAATAGTCATTCACAAACTTGTTGGGGAGAAAATCACAGAATGCCTAAAATGCAAGCCATCTCAACATTTACTTCCATTTAATTCATTAAAAAAATCAGAGGAGACACATTTCAGGTAAAGGCATACATTTTTTGTTTTATGATCCAGTGTTGTAGCTTTTATATAATCTTTATTGTAGGACAGATATTCAAATAATTTCACATGGAGGTAGGTACCAAACAGTCTTTGCCAAATTTGTCATTTTGGATCTGGGTGTGTTGGTTCCAGAAAGAATTGTGCTAAATTGTTCATATATTCTTGCAATGTAATCATAACATGAAATGCTAAATTCTTTATATTTAAAGAAGCCTTGCTTCAATCAGGATGTGTGTCTCATTTACTGCCGCTTTCCTCCAGTTAATAGATCACAAACGAGGCTTGGATTCAACAAACATGTACTTATCTTTCTGATTTCATTTCACAACACTTGTCTTACAATTGTTTAGTGCTCCAAGTGATCAAATTAAAACCATGCTTCACTGCTACAGGAATGCAGTGAAGACAATGCAGGGTGTATCTGGATTCTGCACTGTAAACAGTTGAACACACCATGCAGTTGGTTCAGGCCATGTAACGTGGGAATGAGAACATTTCCCTCAGACCAATGCAACAGTACTGATGTACTTTCAGCCCTTAAGAAGGTTTGTATTTCCCCACAAAGCATTTACCTCTAACCCCAATTTCCTGCAGATTAATTTTGTGCACAGAGAAAGAGAAAATCAATTATTCTCTTATTTAAAGAAACGCTTTGTTAAAGTTTACTCAAGTAATCTGCATGCATAAAGGTCGTGATAAAAGAGTTTTCAGGATTGTTGTTCAAGATTATTATTGTGTTCATGGATGTGAAGTGTGTGTCAAGTTTTATTCAAGTCTTTCCACATTTCCAGAGAGAGAGACATCCTTGATTTGTGGGTGAATCCTCTTCATTTATGTTCAAACAAAACCAAATCCGGGTCCGTCAGAGACTTTGTCCCGACTGTCCTTATGTCGAGCTGTGAACAGTCACCCAGCAGCACACGGAGCATTCAGGATCCCAGTCGCTCTCGATCCAGGTTCATTTTTTGGAAGAAAGTCTTCCCAAACTCATAGGAGCTTATCATGACGGCACAGGCCGGGGCCACCTTGATCACCCTGGGCATGAAACCTGGAGAAAAGATCAAGTCTTACTCAACACGTCATACAGGGGTGAAAGAAGTGCTTTGACATTTCACTTGATTAAAAGTACCAATAGTAAAGTCAAAGGAAAAATCAGAAGAAACATAAAGAAAAAAGTAAGTACCTTGAAATTGTATTTAGGTAAAGTACTTGAATACATGTTCTTAGTTATATTACAGCCCTATAAAGCATAAGTGTGTACCTGCAAAAAGGCCCCTGTAGCCCATCTCAGCCCATATTGACTTCATTATGTGCCATGTGGACGTTGTTCTCTTTGAGGCAACTAAGAATGGAAAAGTCCGGTTTAGAACATGCTACACACAAAAAGAAATCAATTTGATTTGAAATGATTGAAGATAAAAGTACAGACCTCCCAGAGCATCTATTTCTCCCAGCTGGATTTGTCTCCGTGTCTTCACCACGTCAAAAGGCAGCGTCAGGATCGCAGCGATCTAGACAGGAAACAGTCATATAATGGACAGGAAAACAATGGCCTGATTCTCTTTATATATCCCTGACGATGCATTCGCTGCTCACAGCTGGACCTGAAACTTCTTCTCTCCCATCTTGAGTTTACTTGTTGCAACAGAGGTCAGGTGTGTCTCACTAATAAAGGCGAGTACTCACAGCTCCAGAGACGGCTCCTGCAGTGAAGCTGATGGAGAAGTTGGCCTGATTCATCCGGGACTGTTCACACAGCCGAGCCTTCATCAGCTCATAGTTAAACCAGTACAAAGCTGCAAATACACAAACGGCGTCGGTTTGTACGCTGATTTCTTGCTTTAACCCACAGACATCTCACACCTCAAAAATAACTAGGATGTTGTTTTTTCCATTTTGTGCACTAAAAAAGAAAAGGTTTGTTTTGGGATTATTTCTAATCTGATTTGAGGGTCAACGGTGTTTTGTGCTAAAGTGATTGTAAACTACCTTGAGGCTAATTTGTACGTGAATGTCTTTAACACTAGAACCCCCAACGGGTACATTTTACCCGCAGCTGTTTCTTGATTGTATGTAACTTTTTTTCAATAAAATATTCAAGTCTCCCAGTCAGTGACTTTTCCTGAAAGTGTGTTATATAGCACCCTCTGTTGTTAAAAATTGTCAATATGAAGTCAGATTGAAAAAATGGCCATTAATACCCATTAGCGCCAGCGGGTAATATTTACCTTATAGAAAATGCAGTGATTTTCGCGCTATTGATTTCACTCAAAAACATAAACATGACGTGTTGCTATCGCAACGCCTGTCGTTTACTGCGGTTCCTTATAGATAGAGAGATAGAGATAGATAGATAGATAGATCGATAGATAGTTAGTTAGTTATAGATAGATAGAGAGAGAGAGAGAAATACTTTTAGCAATATTTTATAATCCATGCTATCTGCACACTATGTATCCTATGAAAGCTGAGAGTCCACAGATTCTATTGGTATAAGTTTCATCACTGTGCGATCAAAACTCACTGTTAACCCTGTGTTCTAGTATGATAAATAAAATAACATTATACCTTGCAAATCAATGCATTCTAATAGCGGGTACATTTTACCCGTTGGCGGTTTTAGGTATACAGCGACCCCTGGCGGTTCTAGTGTTACATAATAAATGAATGCAGGATGTCGGAACTTTAAGTCTAGATGGTAGGGAGAAGAAGTATAAAGAGTGGCGGAGATGTGTCTTTTCCCATCCCATACTGTATGTTAAGAAGAAAAATATTGAGTACTATTGATTATTTGAGTATAAAACACTCAGTCCCTGTAAGTCTAGAAGGTGGTAGATGAAGTGTGTAGTTTTAATGGCAGAAGAACACTCACAAACTTCTCAAAGCACTCCAGCAGCTCAAGTTAATGCTTAATAATAATAATAATAATAAATGTTATTTGTATTGCACTTTACATTTGAAACAAACCTCAAAGTGCTACAGTACATAATAAAAAAAGATAAAGAAAACCATTTGCAAGAGTCAAAATGTATAAACAGGTTAAAAAACAAGTTTAGAAACACGTTTTAAAAAGGAGAGGCAGGGTTATTAAAACCGGCTTAAAAAGCTAACCAAATGCTTTGTTAAAATGGTAGGTTTTTAGTGCTCTCTTAAAAGTGTTCACAGGTTGAGGAGCTCTGAGATGCTTCACTTTCTCTCCCTCTGCTGGTATTTTAAACTGTAGTTTTTTGGTTCGAAATCCAGCTGATTTTCAAGAATACAAATAGTTAAATAGAATAACAGAGTGTTTAAACACGACTTGATTAAAGGTCGACTGAAAAATACTCAAGATATCAAATAACAGCAGAGGAGTGAAATATGCTGCAGGAGAGGTTTGACAAGTTTCTATTGATGAAAATACTTTTCATGAAGCAATATTGTAACAACCATGTTTGAAGTCAACAGGTAGGAATATAAAAGACTGTCTCGAGTCTAATTAAAGCATATTGCGTTGTGTGTTGCTGCTCTCACCAGAGAAGGGTACGTCTCTGAGCACGGTGGGTCCCCAGCCCCTCCACAGGGACAGCAGCCCGCCCTGAGCCACAGCCGAGCGGATACCCACCCGCAGCTCGCTGTAGGACAGCTGGCGGGACTGCATCTTGGTCCTGACCAGCTCCAGAGGGCTGATCACCGTCACAGCCCCCACTGCAACACACACACACACACACACACACACACACACACACACACACACACACACACACACACACACACACACACACACACACACACACACACACACACACACACACACACACACACACACACACACACACACACACACAGGGAGTCAAAGATACACATAACATACTACAGTCAGGATATCTCTTGTGTGATTTAGTGGACATACATCTGGCCAGACCCCCAGCAACAAGAGGGATGTGGCTGCCCTGGAAACCCAGGCCGTATCTCAGGAAGTCCCGCAGCTGGTCGTAGCAGGTGAAGTAGATGACCGTGGCAGGGACAGCCATCACCCTGCACAGAAACATGAACATGAATGAAGGACTGCACTGTACATTAAATGCCATAACAATAGAAAATGGAAATATTAAAAAGAGCTCCTGAAAAGTCCACTTTTTATTGATACAGTGTTTTCGTAGGACAGTAGCACTACAAGCACATGATGACCTTATAGAATAAGATGCGTTGCTAAAGATTGAACTACCCAACAGTAAAATGCTAAATACATGTAAATATGGGACTTTTACATTTTAAAGTATTTTCTATTATTGTTTTAGTCTTTAATTAGAAGTTATTCATACTTCTTGCACTACTGTTTGTCTACAGTAACATGTACTTCATTGGAGATTCATTCACATGGATGGACTTAAGATCGATTAAGGACATTATGTGTTTTTTTATTTGGCTGTACTTGCCAGTGCATACTTGTGATGATAATCCTGTGTTAAAGACTTCATATTCTAAGCATTTTAATATGTTTAAATGCTTTTCCATTTGGAAAATACAAAATATATATATTAAACATTTTGTCCTCACCCATAGTGAAAATACAAATAAAACTCAATAGGAAAGAACAAATGCTATTGGCCACTTATATCAGTATAATTTCCCCCCAAAACAAAAATGTATTTTTCAACACATTTATTCTTAACTAATTGTGTTTTTGTAATTAAATGAAAGATTATAAACTCACAGTGTTGGTGGCAGTCCACTCCACAAAGATCTGAAACCTTCGTGCCGAGTTATCTTCACAAAGGCATCCTATGGAATAAACAAACATACTTACAAACGTTTTTTGCAACAAGATAGAGGCAAAACCAAGCTGCTGATGCACTAATACTCACAAGCGTCCCACTGAAATGGGTTGGTGTTTTGTACCAGCTGGTGCAACTGGTTCCAGTCTGACACACATAGACGTGATCCATCAGCCCGTTACAATACATGAAGCATTTCCCTGAGAGACAGAAAACCCACAGGGGTGCAGTGTGAGAAAAAGTTTTTAGAGCGTACTTGTCCATGGACAAGTGAGTTTGGCAATTTACTTGTCCGAATACATTTTTCACTTGTCCAGAATGGACACAAATTGGGGCCACTGGAATCTTCTTCTTTGCCATCGTATTTTACATTTTCCCACGGTTTTTACGACACCGCTAACATAAGTGAGCGGTAAGATTTTACTGCATCACACATAGGGTTGGGTATCGTTTGGATTTTAACGATTCCGGTTCTGCTTTTCGATTCCAGTTATTTTCGGTTCTCGATTCCGGTTCTTTGAGAGGGTAAAAATAAGTCCCATGACAAGCTGGGAGAAAAATATATTTATGAAAACATTAAGTCAAATCTGTATTCCTATTTACAAATCACTTCATACTGTTTAATTTCTTACGGTTATTGAATACAATTATATAAAAATAATCTCTGCATTGTTTAGTTAGTTCTAAGTGGTGCAGTTTGAGAATGTACAATTGGCCCAGTCTCCTCTGATGTTACACTGCAACCTGCCTGTGAGACAGAGTCCAACCACACATGTCCAACACATAGGCCTAATAATAATAATAATATTTATAGCCTATAGCCTATAGGCCTAGCACTTTTCTACAACTCAAAGACGCTTGCACGCTTACACATGTCCTGCAATACACATGCTGCAGCTGCCCAGCTGCTCACTGTTTGTAAAAGTAAATAAATAGTATTTTCATTTCAATAACTTTCCCTCCTCACCTCATACCTCAAAGACCGCACCTACAGGGTTACTTGGAGAGGGTCCGAGTCCGACCCTTGTCAATTAACTAGTCGGACTCGGACCCTCTCCAAGTAACCCTGTAGGTGCGGTCTTTGAGGTATGAGGTGAGGAGGGAAAGTTATTGAAATGAAAANCCTTGCCCCCGGACCCCCCCTAGAGGAGGTGAGGTCCACCACCTGCCCACACCCCCTGTTAAATTGTCTCACCGACATTGAGGATGCTTCCTACGCCCATGTTTTATTCCATGTGTCAAGTCAGGCAAATTGGGTCAAACATATTATTGCATCAATGATCTGTTAACATTAAAATCACTAAATATGCTGTTACTATTTTTGCTCTAGGCAACTCAAGGGCTCAGGTAATGTGATTACTATATGAATAATTCTCCAAAATAACATAAAATGCATAGGGTTT